>NC_135874.1:19771700-19899200 GCF_031162955.1 Sander vitreus
GCAGGTTAAATACAGGGTAAGCCATAGACCTGTATACTTTAGCACTGCTGTGAATTAAAAGAAAATAACCCTAGATAAGCTATTGCATGGTTGATAAGCAAAAATGAGTTGAAAAAGTTCAGCAGTTCAGCAGTTCTGCGGGTTTATTTGAGGTGTGTCCCATCTAGCTTGGGTTGTGGTGCCTCCAATTACCTCACTCCAGATGGATTAGGCATAGCCAGGTAGAGTGACCCGGTAAGGAAACTTGATCAGCTTGTCATTATCTGCTACAGTACCTCTCTGGCTAAGCCATTTAATCTTTTAAAAGTGCTGACAGTATTTGTGCTTGTGCATTGTGAACTTCTGTGACTGGAAAGTGACCTGTGGTCTACAGTGATTTCAACAGAAATGTAATATTTGTTGGTCGCAGTTATTTTTTATTTTCATAGGAAAATAATGTCAAGATTTCTCTGTGCTTTCAACACTTCAGCTTTGAGTTTACCCCCCCTCCCTATCATTATTGATGGAGAGAATGTAGTGGCCCCTCTGCCCCTCCCACCCTTGCACGTGAACTTCTGTCTGTGTTGTCCTACATTGTGATCATCATGTAGTTGTTACTTTTCCTTTGTCCCTGTGCTCCCTTCCTCAAACCCAATTTTACCCCTTCCCCTTGTCCTTTTTAGGTCCTGAGTGTGCCCTCCCTCCCCACTCTGCACCCCCGTCTTACCACCACCACAACCACTACCACTACCCCCAGAACCCGCCCGCCTCACCAGCCCTGCTGGTGCACACAGAGTGCCCGCGGGACTGCCCCCTGGATGACACCATGCATCAGTCTGTCTTACACATGCCACACCACTTGGGTACTGCTCCCCTAGCTGCTACTCATCATGTAGACCATTAAGCCCTCCTTTACCACCGACTCTCCATGCTCTATATTTTTCAGCCTTTGCCTACATTACACTTACACGTTTGTTTTGTTCCCGTTCAATTACTCGATAAAATACATTACATTTTTCTTTTTTTGTTCTCCTCGAAACCAAACGTGCATTCTTGTATATCTAACTTTAATTGTGAACAACATTTTCTTAAAAGAGCTGAAAAATCAATAATTTAGTCATCACCTCAGATCTTCTATACACACTTTCCATTTTTGTGTCTTTTCCTGGCCTTTGCTCCCCTTCACTCCCCATTGTTCTTCTGCTGCCCACTAGATGGCACTGTCCTCCCACAAACCAATCTGAGTTCATTTGGATGATGCATGTGACTTGTGTCTGTTTCCCAAAAGTATTTCAGTGTTTTGATTAGTTTCAGTGGGCAAAGAACTGAGTGTTTGGATGCATTTGGGAAAATGCACGAAGAAACTAAGGATTTGGTCAACAACTGCTTAAATAATAACAGGATGGCTTTAACTGGTTTATTTATCTTTTTATGTATTGGAGACAAGTCTCTAAATTTAAAATGCTTTTATAAAGGGTGTTTGTTGACTGAATCTAAAACCCTCTTTAAAATGTAATTTCATTTACTTTGTATTAGGTACCGGCAGCTACAAATATAGGTGTTACCAAATAATTTATTCTCTAACCCAAACCACCCCAAACTCTCTCTGACCATGCAGACAGTAGTGAGTGTCTGGCTGATGATGTCAGCATAATTGCGGGTGGGACCCTGACTGGCTGGCATGCTGATTCGGCCTTCGTCCTGTGGAGGAGAATTTTGGGTATCCTGGGAGATGTCAACAGCATCCGCTGCCCAAAAATCCATGCCAAGGTCTTCTTCTGTCTTTACGAGCTCTGGCACAAGCTGGCCAAGGTAAGGTGGAGAGGCAAAAACCACCTAAATATGAAGCATTTTATCCCAAAAGTGAAAAATGATATACCCACTCTTACAAAAAGATAGTTGGCATGAAATGTACGCAATGGCTTACTATAGTACTTGTATTTTATTTGAATCAACTGTATCTATGTTAATGGATATAGCATTTTAAACAGAGGCCTTCATATACACTTTATCCTGTACTCTACTTTATCCTGTATAGTTGGCGTGAAATGTAAGTAACACAATGACTTACTATAAAAAGACGAGTGATTGATTTAAGTGTTGTGTGTATTTCAGGCCAGTGTGTAATGTGTGTTCTAACAACGGAGTGAAAACATTGTAATTTCCCTTGTGGGATTAATAAAGTATACATTATTATTTTAATTTAATCAACAAGTAACATAGTAACATTAAGTATCAATGTAAATGTATTAGGGCTGTCAAACGATAAATTTTTTTAATCGCGATTAATCGCTGAATTTTATCACATGATTAAAATTCTATTATTTTGCATTTCAGAACAGTTTTTAAGTACATATTAACAATCAAAAGCAATTCTTACCAGTGTATCTTGATTGGGAATCAAATGAATGCAAAAAAAGTTACTTTATGAACTTGATTTTAAGATTTGTAATTATTTATTTACTGTAAACAAAAGAAAAGTGTGAATCTGTCATTATTGCACAATTCCTCCAAGTACCTAACTAAAAAACTAAAAATCCCTATCCTTACCAGAGTCAATATAGTGTTTAGTAACTCCTAAATAATGTTGATTACTCACTGACGTCCAGTGATCACCGGTTAATGAGACAGCGTTTGCAGCACCTTGCAGCAGTTCCAGTTTAGCTGCTTTCTCCGTGTCGTACAGGCTCTCCCTCGACGACTACAACCGTAGTACGTCTTTAAGACCCGATTCCTCTACGATGCTGACAGGTCTGCAGTTAGTCGCCACCCGTTTCGCAAGAGCTGTAGTAATTTTTTGGGATTTGGTTTCATCCACAGGTCGGCAAGTAGCACTCTCCAAAATACTGCTTTGCCTGAGTGGGTAGCATGCTAGCGGGTAGCATCACGTTAACTGAACTATATGCTTAGCTCCGTAGGTGGTAGCTCAAGCTTGATGTGCTTCGGTGATATTTTAATTCGCCGTTACACAACGTGCTCATTCAACTAGCCGTCTGGGAGTTTTGGAAAATAAAAAGCTCCATTCAGAGTTATTGCTGCTGTCTTTCTCCATCATGCCTGCAGCCTGCAGCAGCAGGATATGTTACGAGGAAGTGGCAGCTTGATGATAACGGTGCTGCAAAGGGTCAAAATAGTAGCCCGTTAGGCACGACGCAAAGCCGGGTGAAGTGTAAAATAAATTAATAAATGGCAGCATGCGATTAATGGGATTAAAAAAATGAATGCGCTATGCCCGGCCCTTAATCGCATCGCGATTAACGCGTTAATGCTGACAGCCCTAATATATATAGCATTTTAAACAGAGGCCTTCAGATAAACTTTATCCTGTACTTTTTCACTCAAAGATAATGCATGGTGGTTACGTTTGTTTACCGAAAGTGAACGTGTGCTTACAGATCCGGGACAATCTCGGGATCAGTGTGGACAACCAGTCTTCTCCTCCCCAGCCCACCTTCATCCCTCCTCTTCGAATGCTGGCCTCCTGGCTCTTTAGGGTACCAACAACACATAGGCACAGCAGACAACATCCACAAAACAGCAGTCACAATAATGAAATACTTTGAGGCATAAAACAAAATGTGCAAAAAAACAACCAGGGAACTGAGGGTTAGATTGAAAGTGTGTTATAGTTTAGTAGGTATGCAGCTAAACACACAAATTAAATTAGCAGTATCTAATCATACTGTTTTAGCAAAAACATAAAAACAAGAATGTTGCATGTTAAAGTCAAGATCCAAATTTATAGTTTGCCTCAATGACGGAAAACGGCGACTGTGGTCACTGATTCCCACGGTGACAGGTTTGCACCACAGAAAAAAAATTGGACAAAACTGACTAACCTCTCCTACCACCCCTGCAGCATAATAGATGCTCCTCATAATGATACTGACCTCAGCATCCCCCCCTCCTCTACAGGCCACCATGCTTCCAGCTGAGTACAAAGCTGGCAAGCTGCAGGCCTACAAGCTGATCTGTGAGATGATGACCAGGCACCAGGATGTGTTCCCCAACAGTGATTTCTTGGTGCACCTCTACCACATCATGCACAAGGGCATCACCAGTGAAGACCAGGTACAGCTAGCAGGTGGCACCTGCAGTATGGCTGCAAGTTGTGCTTTTATTCACCACTAGATGGCGCATCAGTCAAACTCATGTGATGTACATGCATTGGCCCTGTTAAAAAAACTGGAAAACTATGGTTTGTAGTTCCCAATTTGCCATCTCTATTTTTCTGTGTGATCTGACTCAGTGATTCCTATTCACCTGTTAGTTCTTGATCTAAATCAGGTAGCCCTTTGCTTATCATCTAATATGTGTCCAGTGCCAGTTGAGCCTCAACATGTCATGTAGGTGAGCCAGGGGTCATGTAGGTGCACTGCAATTTAAGATTGTTGAGGCTTCTTTTGAGCTTGTGATTTTGAACACAGCGTGCCAACTAGTGGTGATGAAGAATGCCTCTGTGTTTTGGCATCTTCCACCTCTTTTAGCCACACCCTTCCTTGTAGTTAAATCTGGCCTGGCTCCATTCCTTCCAGACGAAGCTGAGTGGAGATGAATGGAGTCCCCCCCCCAAAACAAAGGACGGGGATAAAAGTGTGTGTGGGTGGGGTTTGTTTTGGATGCAAGTGTGTGTGTGTGTGTGTGTGTGTTTGTGTGTGTATATATGCCCTCCTGGCTTGGTTTCTATTGCGCCTTGGCAGTGCGACAAGCTTATTAGAATGTTTTCCATGTCGTTAAATAATGTTTTGAGCCCCTGCCGCGTATACGTGATTAATTAAGGATTGACGTCTGTCGCGCTCCGTTAGACTGACACATCGGCGAGGGGCCCAGAGTAGGCTGGCCTGCCTGCCTGTCTGTGTGAATGCAAGTATGTGAAGGAGCGGGAGGGGAGCCCGGGGAACGTAGTGTAGAGTAGAGCAATGAGGGGGGACATTGAGGGACGAGGCAACATTCTCTAGCTTTTGTTGTGGCTCTGTATAATGCATCGGGGGGGCCAGAGCCAGGCTGGCCACTGAAGCATGCTCAAATTGGCCGGAGAAAAGAGTCCTCACGCCACACAATAGAGGACAGCCGCACGCCTGCTTAACATAAGAAAGTGGCTTTTACTCTTCCCCTCCTCCTTCCTCTCTGACTTCACCCGCAACCCCCACCCCATCCAAAAAAAAGGAAAAAAAAAAAAAACACTTTTTCAAATCCATCATATATATTTCTACTATATCTGTTTTTCATGCACTCGTTTTCCCTTTACCTTACATGATTAAAGTAGCCATCAGTACAGGCTGGTCTGCAAATCATCTAATATAATTGTGCTTGTGCAATTAATTAGTTGAACAAATGGTTTGTGTTTAGTTTTGGTTTTTATAAACGGTATGTAGTGTACATTTGTATCTTAAAATACTCTAGCTTGCAGGTTGAGCATTTTCTTTTAACTACCTGTTTTTCAAGTCATGAAATGTGCCTTAAATGGCCGTATTTGAGGCTGCATTCAAATCAGGCGTTGCAGCGATTAGTGCAGGCTTAAATGGCCCATTTGTGTCTCCATTTTGTTTTTTTCTGATCGCTGGTAGGTTACGTTATTGGCCACCGCAGCGTGATCTAGGGTTGCGGTTCTCAAAAAGTTGGTTCTGTTTAAACTTTTGGCAAAGGGCTGCTGCGGTTTTTTCGTCCCCACCAACGCAGTCTAAATGCACTACTGCTGTTTTCGCCGCAACACCTGATTTGGTGTGAATGGAGCCTTATACTGTTTTCTGCGTTTCGGCCAAATTGCGCAGTGCAATTATATACAAAGTCAATGCAAAGACTACAACTCGCGGCAGGCAAAGCAAATGGTGCCATTTCATATCTGTGTGATTTTAAATATTTCAACTCGAGCTATCAAACACGCGTGAGCAATGTAACACAAAGCGAATTTACGCGGCTGGTGCAAACCCAACATCATAGACAACAGAGGGACCCCAGTTTAAATCATCATCAGTAAATTCAACTCAGCTTAGAGAAAAAGCTTAGACAGTTCCCTTTGAGGGATTCTCCTTCCATCTGACAGAGTGCCAAGATCAGGGCTATTGTCCTGGTTGTCATCCTCTGGTCACTGGTCTCACAACGGCATGACCATAGCACACTAGCAGAAATCTATCCATTAGGTGTACTGTCTGGACTGCAATAGTCAACAGCATATTTTGTAAAGTATAGTGGTGCACACAAATAAAGCTTTTTGTGTACCAATTCATTTAGCATAGGTAAAAAAAGACATATCAGCCATGCATATACTCTTAAAACACCAGTTAATCTTGCATATAACATGCTAGGTACAAGGGGACAGGCAGTTTTCCACACCTGTGTTTTCAGACCAAAACCATCTCCTCCTTAAGTTCATCTTCTCACTGCAACAAAAGAAGTCTTGTATAATTTACATATTGCCAGATTAAAATGTAACAGTTGACCCCTAAACCACAAACGTGGCTGTTGATTAAACCTCTCACCTCGTAATTATGCAGGTGGGTTATATCCGTTCTTAACAGCTTGTGAAGGGAAAACCCCAGATATTCATAGTAATGATAGTGGTGTTGACTTGCAACAGGAAATCTGGCCCATACTAAACTGGAAATGTCCATGTTTAGTAAATGAGACAAAAACTTTCCGATGAGTAATACTGGACTGAACTCTGTCACCCCAGGTGCCAGCAGGTGGACAGAGCGTGATTTCCTCGAGATGAGGCCAAATGAAAAGGCCTGAGGTGGCTCTATTCAGAGTTACATTAATGCACCAATTGTTGATGCAGGGGCCATTCCTACTGCCAACACAGAGCCACATGTGGGGCTCAATTCTCATTTCTATACACACCTCAAATCAGGTTTCCTCTACATACAATAGAAAACACTTTGCATTCTACATTTGTGGCTTCCTCTAAAATGCTCATTTCAGGCAATCAAGCAACAGTTTGTTGCATGCTAATTACCTCTTTCTGCACTGCACATTTAAGAGGTCAATTACCAACAAAATGAGGGTAAAATGGGCCCTCAATCCTAAAGCTCTTTCCACCAATTTTCCACATGCAGTGCATCATGTTGGATTGCCTCTAAATGTTTATTCTATTCCTCTTTTGTCCACCTGCATTCCCTGTTTACCAAAGCTTCAGGTGATTAATGTCCTAGATAGATATGTGTATGTGTATATGTGTGTGTGTGTGTGTGTGTGTGTGTGTGTGTGTGTGTGTGTGATAGAGACTGAGAGAGACAGCAAGAGAAATTGTGTGCATGCGTGTTTGCTAAGGTGCCCTGATGTTTGAACTGTCCGATTTACACAAGTTTATGGCCGAGACGGCAGGTGTTTCTAGCCTGGACCTTGCTTTTGTACACAAATATGCACGCGCATGTCTCAGATAAGAGAGAATCAATTTTTCTGCCTTGCTGAGGTAATGCATTCTCATACCAATATGTTTTTGGGTTGTTTTATTTCTTCTGTCAATGAACAGTAAACCATTTACCTTCTAAATATAGCATGGAAAACCTGTTAAGAGCTCTCTATGCTTTTTTTTTCTCACGTGGTATTATACTGTACATACTTGAGCACTTTGTGCAGAGCCCTCTGCAGTACAGCATATGTCAATGTTGAAAGAGCACCGATCTGCCACTGAGCCGCCTGAACCTCTGCAAAACAATACCTTGTCTCTTGCTTTAATTACAGGTTTGCTTGTGTGTATATACATGGGACTCACGAAAGTTGAGATCTTTAGTTCTTTGTCTTATCCTCTGTGAACAATCCATCTGCTGCCCCTCTCTCTCTCTCTCTCTCTCTCTCTCTCTCTCTCTCTCTCTCTCTCTCTCTCTCTCTCTCTCTCTCTCTCTCTCTCTCTCCTTTTTTCTGTCTTTTAGTGACATGTACTGTTGAGTGCCTTACTTTTCTCAATCCACTTAAAATGCTTAGGAAAAAGCTTTCTCACTGCCACATCTCTCACATGGTGGCCCATTTATCAAATATTTCTGCTTCTCTGCACCCACACTAACAAGACCATGTGCTCATACCAAATGCAAAAATTCCATCTAACTGTGAAGAAGTGCTAAGATACTCAGTTTTAGTTCTGATAGATGATGGTTTGTTCTGGTATTCAAGTTGATGGCTAATAACCTAAATATCAATATGAAAATGATGGTTTGTGTACTGACTATTAAGATTTGTGTATGTGCATGCTTATCATCAGGATGTTTTGAACACCATCATTCGTTCCTGCTCTCCTCGTTTCTTCTTCCTCGGTCTGCCGGGCTTCACCATGCTTGTTGGAGATTTCATCACTGCTGCGGCCCGCGTTCTCAGCTCTGACTCCTCAGAGGTACGCACACACTTTTATCATATCAATCTATATATGTTTCAACTAGAAAAAGTTGTTAAATATCACACATATTTAAAAGTTTTCAGGAATGTCACTGAAAATGTTTTAGAACTCGTTTTTAAAGATGCAACTAAATGCAAAAACAGAATTTCTCCTCATACCGGTTGATCTTCAGTAAGTTCATCAGTCTCATTCATTCACTCACTCCCTCACTCACTCATAACTGATAGTTCTATGAATAACATATGCCCCTGTAATAGTTTTCTTAAATTTTGCAGCTTTTTGACATTGAAAAGTTCAAACTGTTTTGTCAATAGTTATTAGTAGTTATAAGAGAGAGTCGGAGGGACATAATAACACAAATATTACAGAGTTATGTTGGGGCGGTTTCCTAGTCGCGGGTGCATGAAACAAACCAAGTCTGTCCTTCCTGTTAGAAATTGACAAATTGCCTACTGGCTATACCTATTGCCTATAAATAAAACTTGATTTAAATGTACACATCTTTAACTCAAAGGCCTACAGCTGCTGTTTTTTGAGAAGCAAAGAGCAATTAACTACACCTAAAACAAATGTCTGTTTCAATTAATGCATAAGGGCATCACATTCAAAGTGTGAATATAACGCTGTCACGTTTGATTCATTGTGGAAACCAACGTGTTCTCAGTAATTGTGGCCTTTTGAAAAACAGTAGGCATTGTCGACTCTGCCATGAAACGAATGCAAACAGATGATTGTCGCAAGTTCAATACATACTTATGGAATTATGCTCACATGAACACAGGCTTATGATGCAAATATTTTGCACGACTGTGGCTAGATTTACAAGGACCTTTTTATGTGTTGTTTCTTACTGTATCTTACAGATACTGTAATTTCAACAAGATGTACAATCTGTTTTAGAGCTGTATCCTTCGCATGTTTTATCAGTAATTTTGTTGTCCAACGCCTACCATGTGTCAAGAGATTCGGTTGAGCATCAGCAGAATCATGAATAAAGACGCAATTAATTCTGCTGGATGCCTCCAATCCTTTTTCCCCGGATAGCGATCTTCCCTCTTCCTGGAAGTGGGTTGTTTTCATGTAGCTTCGGGGAATGAATGATAGCATTTCTTTTCTCATCTCTTCCAGGCTCCAAGGATGGAGGCTCAGACAATACTGGGCTCCCTCGTGTGTTTCCCCAACCTTTACCTCCAGATTCCTATACTGCAGCATGTGCCTGGCTCTGATGACATCATTTTAGGCAATGAGGATATCAAGGTGTCATGTGCCATGTTGGATATATCCTGTAATAACATTTAAATGTAAAAACTGCTCACTGTATATTGTAAGTGGATTAGTCACCTGCAGTCAAGAAAGAGTTTTACACATTTCTCAGAAAATTTAAACATTATAGGATCTTAAAGCAGGATGTATGCTTCTGCGGAGGCTCCATGCAGAGCTTTCACCCTAGCCTACATAAGTGGCCTGAGGTTTACACTTGTGCGTTTGTGTGTGTCGATCTCTTTAAGAGAATAGCAGGGCCCGGCATGTGTGTGTGAGTGGGGAGTGTAGGGTAGAGCGAGTAAGAGAGTGACGGGGATTAGCGAGTATCGACTCTTTCTAACAACAGTCGGAAATCTGTAGCAGAAAAAGTTAACCCTCTCCTTGTTTTCATGTTGTTTATGGAGAACGAGAACCCGGAAATGAGTAGGGGGAAATGCAACGCTACCAAGCCATGGCCAAGCGACGTGCATTGGCGCAACTTGTAATTATATTTTTTGAAAGGTGCACGTCAGGCCCACACGAAGGTTTCCTACGTACGTACCCACGGCGTCGATTTACCGCAGAAGTATAAATTGGCCTTAAGTATGATGTCTTATGTTACAATTAATGGTATCATATCTTTACAAATATAAAATGATGGGAATGGCCTAGATTATCATTTGAGAACATGTAGTAAATTTAGCATGTTTTCTTCACTTTTCAGGATTATCTGGTTAACATCCTGCTAGAGACGGCAACAAAGGAACACTGTGAAGGGGCCAGGTGTGATTGCCAATATTAGTGATGCTTATTTTTTTCTTAGGTTACATTGTCTATTTTATTAGTTTGATGTGAATGTGTTTTTACATACATGTGTGTATGCATAATTACAATTAAAAAGCTAATTGATACAGAGCATTTATAAATATAAGAAATTCTGTGCAATGCTATTAAAGCCCATTTACCAAAAGAATATTTTCACTTCTTCTGTCATTTAGATGCATTGCTGTGTGCAGTCTTGGTCTGTGGGTGTGTGAGGAGCTCATGCAGAAGAACATCCACCACCAAGTGAAAGATGCCATCAATATTCTGGGAGTAACACTGAAGGTCAGTGACCCTCTGGAAGCTTCATCGCATCATCAATGCATTTGCACTTTGATATCTCCTAAATTATGCGTACAATATGATTTATAGAAAACAGTTGTATCATGGGCGGTGTTGACAATGGTAACTGTGGCAAACATTCTGAATAGAATACATAACTGTTATCCAGTGTTTTTAAACAAATGTATCCAGGAAGTCTTTTTTTGTTGTACCACACAAGCCCTATAGTGTTTAGCTCGAACAGAAATCATAGTTGATTACATAAATGGACTTCAGGACAATTTCAACATAGTGAGTGGACAGAAAGTGTGAGAATAAAACGTGCAGTGATGTGACTCATGGGCATATTTTGGAAGAGCCCTCTTTTCTCCCTGAGTGAAGAGATGCAGAGAACCAGTGGTGTGTGTGTGTGTGTGTGGGGGGTTCATGGAAAAGGGTTTGGGGCGGTAGCGTAATTTCCAGGCTGCTCGCTCTCTGTAGATGTGGACCAATTTAAGCAGCTACATCTCCCAGCTTCCTGCTCGCGCACCCACCCACCCCCCCCCCCCCCACCTTCTCTCTAATGGAGCAGTAATCACTCCCCTGTACAACTTGACACACAGACGCAGCCAGCCCCAAAATAGAGTGTACAGGCTGGGTGGGGGATCTAGAGGGAAGAGTGGCACTGAGAGTCTCTTTTCTAAAAGCAGGTGCTGAACTCTCAGGGCCCCTTTTTGTGTTTGGCCATTTCTGCACTCTCCACATTGTCTGCCCTTGTTACATGTTGAGAGCCATTCAGCTAGAAGAAATGAGAAATTCTATTTCTCCACAAAGAATTTCAAATCACTAAAGAAATCCACATTTGAAAGAAAATTGTCAACAGCTCAATTCTTTCCTGCAATGAGTCTGGAGAAAATGAGCCATAGTTTGAAGTGGAAATGAAATTACGCTGATTACATGCACAGTAAGCGAAAGCTAAATTTAAGGGAATTTTGTTACAGTCAGTGTATCCCTAAACTTCTTCAACCAGCAATGTCCCTCTGCTTTTTTTTTTGTTGGAGTTTCGGTATTTTGGTAACACAAATCCAAAAAGGAAGAACTGCTCTCAATAACAATCACATTATTAGTTAAACAAGCAAGCAAAAAATCGGATGATGGCCAGTGACTGCAAAACATTGAGCCAAGGATATCTTCACTCAGCCTGCTAGCATGTCTGGATTTCCAGTGAGTTGTTGTTTTGCTCGCAGAGTGAATGTGCAATGTGTCACAACAACAATGTCCAGGCAGTTGAAATAAAAGTCTGCTCCAAGAATTTACATGTATAACAGGACAATACTGGTTAATCATCAGAAATGTTCTCTATGTTAATGCTTTCTTAATATAAAAGGAGCCAAATTCTTTGCATTGTTGACTAGTTCTTGCCTTTATTTGTTTGTTTGTCCAGTTTGGAAACAAAGCAGTGGCTCAAGTGGCCTGTGACGTGTTTCAGCTGCTCATCTCTCACTGGGAACATCTCCAGAGGTTGGAGCCCACTCTGCCTAAGAAAATAATTGAGGTAACACACACTTACACACACACACACACACACACACACACACACACACACACAAAGTTCAATTGCCAGTAGCCATTAGGGGCTTGTGAGAACATATTATAAGTAAGAAATTGAGTGAAAGATTCCTATCAAGTCACTTAAGCTTTTAAATGCAAGTCTTACATTAGTCATTACTCATGCATATGCATACTCTACATCCCATGGCATCACATCCATTTTAGCACACCCCGGACTCAGCTGATGAAAAGGAGTGTGTCATCCATTTATCTTTCTCCTTGTTTTGTCCCAACACAGATCTTTGTGGCTACAATAGCCTTTTTGTTGCCTAGCGCAGAGCACTCAACAGTGGAAGCAGACAAAAAGGTACATGTTGGAAAGGGGGAGACAAGGCTGAGATCTAAAGGCCCTTGATCTATCATGTTGGAATGGTGCATTTGCAGAGGAATGTTTCTGCTGAAGTGATTTGTTTTCTTTTCCTCTCTCTGCCTCTGTATTTTCTGTCTTTACAGTTCTCCTCTATTACCTGTTGTTTCTCAGGAACTGCCTAGCTCTGCTTTGCTGTATTAATATAATTTTGCTTTGTAGTTTGTTGACCAAATATATTTCTTATTTCCTCAGTTGATGGTGTCACTGCTGCTCTGCCTGTTGGACTGGTGCATGGCCGTTCCCCTGAGTCTGCTGCTGGAGCCCATCACCATGCCTTCGCTGGAGGACCGCACATCCCACAAGGCCCCGCTGCTGGACTACATCTACAGGGTGTGTAGCCTCACTGGCAGCTGGGAGTTGGGAAAAGCTGAAAGTTTCAGTTACAACAAACAAACCTAAAGAATGGCCACTCTTTTACTACTGACTGCTTTCTAATATCTTCTGAAACGTACATAGTGTTTGCCCGCAGACACAATTTCAGCTTTGACTCCTCCACCCCCATCCCACCAAATGGGATTGCCACTTTAATTAGACTCACCTACACCGTGACCTCATGACTATGCCTCATTTAACATTATAGTGGCACAACAGCATAGAGGCACACGCCATAGCTGACGCATGCGGTTGGCATTAATCATATGCAGGAAATCCTTACGACTTGCTTTGTAGTAGCATATACTGCATTTGTTTAAAACAGGCAAAATATGCAGCATTCAATGTAGTCCTCTGAATTTGTCCCTCTAACCCTTTATTTTCTGGTCTTACCCTGAGGATGAGGGCCAAGCTTCAGGCACAAATGAATGTGGTATTATTCATTCCCTCCTGTCTGGGCAGATGCGGTCAACGGCACATCTTTGTAAGGATGTCACCCCTGATAAGAAATGGTCCAATTATTCAAACAGGACCCTTTGTCCACTTGATAAGCTCAGGCTATAAACGCTTGTCCTGGAGATTTGAATGGAATATGTCTTAATATGAGAGCGACTGCAGCTGCTATGAAAGCAAAGACAATTTGACATGATTGGTTGTCTATCACCACACAAAGGCATGAACCCTCTGGGTTTAATTGGAAATAATATATTAAGCAAGGCATCACAAGGTGTGACAATATTAATGCAATATCAAGAGTGAAATCTATACATTTCAACAGATACCTTGGCTGCTATTTATTCTCTATAGCAAACAGAGAATAGCTTCCCTAATAAGAAACATCTGCCTTTTATTCCATCACTGGCATTGGGTCACTGACAAGGTAGCAGGGAGTGTCCGTTTATTTTTCATGCTTCACCTTCCTTTAATTACAGTTTTTATATTTAAAAATGCTTATTAAATATCAAGCCATCAAAAACTAGCACAATACAGCTAATGAAAAGGTTGTCATGCTATTCGTCCTGAGGTAAAAAGAAAAGTGAGGAAAGTTATTGGTGACTAACAGCATGCAGATCGATGTAAAGCAACATTGCATCAGACATCATTGGTTCACTGGAGTCCGGCTCAAGCTTCTCCATCTGCTCCCTCAACCTGCCTCGGCAACCAGCTGCATTGTGTGTGTGTGTGTGTGTGTGTGTGTGTGTGTGTGCATGCGTGTGCGTGCGCGCCTTATTTGATTTATGTTTAAACATAGGTGGATTCGTGTATGCACAATATGTGCCCTAACTACAGTATGCACTGGACTGTATGTTACCTTCCAGGAACTGTTGCTATGCAAAGTGCAGTCACTTAGTTGTCAAGCACAGCTGCGGGTTTCCCCCTCCCTTTCTGTCTCTCCACCTCTCCACAGAGGAAGCTCTTTGGGGCTTTGGTGTAACAGCTGTTTGGTTCAGGTCTTTTCAGCTTCAAGCCTCCAGTCCCTCCCCCATGCACCCAGAGGTCTGCCCGGTAGAATCATCCACATACTGTCTACATTGCACACACAATACTGTTTCAGATGGCAGGGCCAGCCTGCCTCTCAGAGCATCTCTCAGCCAAGTTTAAGCGTATGTGTGCACTGAATGGGATTAGCCTTTGCATGGCTTTACCCAAGTTGCTCTACTCTGAATGAGAGGCCCCCTCATACACATACATCAGGCATATATTTTGCCCGCTCACATGCAGCACTTTACATCCACTCAGATTATACTGTGTGTGTGTGTGTGTGTGTGTGTGTGTGTGTGTGTGTGTGTGTGTGGCTGTGTGTGCATGTTTGTGGTAGGAGCTGAGCACAAGGATAAAGTCTTAATTAAATCAAACAGTGTAAACCTGTCCATGGTTGTGATCAACTGCCCTCAGCGCGCCTTATCTAGCCCTGCCAACGGAGGCTCTGCCATCTGTTATGTAGATCGATACACTCACACAT
Source organism: Sander vitreus (assembly GCF_031162955.1). Classification (NCBI taxonomy): domain Eukaryota; kingdom Metazoa; phylum Chordata; class Actinopteri; order Perciformes; family Percidae; genus Sander; species Sander vitreus. The sequence continues at coordinate 19,786,650 of NC_135874.1, forward strand.
CACAGGAGAAATGGATTAGTGGCAATAAAGATCCTCTTTTCGCTCCTCTCCCTCTTTTCTTCCACAGCCTTATGATGTAAATGGCCCATATATTCCTCTTTTCATATGCTTCTGGATAATGTAAACCTAGAGCAGGCCTGCAGGAGTGTCACTGTGCATTGTCTCACCAGACACCACCATATCTAACAGGATGTCTTTACACACCAAAGAGCCTATAACTGCTATTATGTAGAAAAACTACCTAGGAACACTAAATCTGAATCACCAAGTACTACCCTTTCTCTACTGTTCCTCAGGTGCTGCACTGCTGTGTGTCCGGCTCCAACCTGCACACCCAACAGAGCCACTACCTCCTCAGCCTGTCAGACTTGTCCACTGATTATGACCTCATGTTGGGTCAGGTTAAGAGCTTCGAGCCACTACACTCCCAGACAACCACCACCGACTTCGGCAACCTGCTCACTGTAGCTGAGGGTAAGGACATTGAGCCTTCCTGATGCCCCTTTTTACCATCCGCTGTGTGAAAGATTGCACTGGCCTAACAGATAAAATGACGATGATGGGATGCATAGTATGTGCATCTAATTATGTGTGGGAGAGTAAAAACTCAGTTGGCTGTCAGCTGTCACATCATATCTTATCACTAGATGACTATCTCTGATTACTTTTTTCACAAACCACTTCATTTCAGCTCCTACTGGGCTTCTGACAGACCACAGGGACACATTCTTCCCCCCCCCCCCCCCCCCCAAAAAAAAAAAAAAATAATAATCCAAAAAAGGATTACAGGGAAAAGCAAACTCTGAGTAGCCTATCCATTTGGAGCCTCTCCATTAAATGTCAATGTCTTATTAAAAGTATGAAAAGGAAATCAACCATCACAGGGAATGGAATGTTCGCATTAGTACTTAGCCCTAGAGAGAAGACCCATTATGGGGTTCGAATAAAAATGTGATTTTTTTTCTTTCTTCTTTTTTGTGACCTTGTGATTCCATTAGGCAATGTATTTCTCTCTCTCTCTCTCTCTCTCTCTCTCTCTCTCTCTCTCCATCATGTCCTCAACTTCTGAAAAGTCCTTAGAGCCTAAATACAAAGGGCAGGCTACTGAAACAATGTAAGAAATTTGAACATTAGCTTTTGCCTGGAAACATTTCACCACACCTCTGCTTTCTGGGACACAGCTGCACAGATTCTTACTAGAAATAACAAAACACTATCAAAAGGGCAAACCAAAGAGCGCCGACCTAGTTATATTCATGTCCCCACCTCATATTGATCAAGTCACATCAAAGGGCTAGTGCATCTCTAATGCAGCTTGGCCTGCTTTCTAAAGAGCTTTCTCCACTTTGATGGGGGGTGATGGTATTGATAGCACTGTCACAATGCAAGAGTGCATCTTCTTGTTTTTCCTACATCACTGCAGAATAAAGCATGAGAATAAAGCATGGCATGCCTTTCACTTGGGAGTACAAACCTGTGCATTTACATAAATGCAATTCACTAAGTAGAGTCCTATTAAGCAGCCTGTAAAGATGGTGGTTCTCATTAGCACTCAGCCAGTCTCAACACATGTCCATTGTAAGAAGACTCAATGGGCTTTTCAAAGTTGTCTCTCATGATTAGATGCTACCTACTTAGGTGTGCTGGCCAAGCTATTGTGAGAAATGAATAAAGTACCCCTATTATTATTCACAAATGAGATTTTGCTTTGTATAAAAAAAGAGCTAACACAAATGTGGGGTGTTTGAAATATGGTTAGCAAAGTGTGCATTGAATGTATTATAAAAGATAGACTCATGTGCAGCTTTATTCTAAACCCATCAGTAACTTTAACCATTGAGCACGTTTTACACTTACTAACGTGTTTTCCATCAGAGATGTCTCCAGTATTTTTATCTCTTTGCCCTCTTGCTTCCACCAGAAAAGCGACGCCGGAACATGGAGCTGATTCCCCTGACAGCACGAATGATCATGACACACCTGGTGAACCATCTGGGCCATCATCCGCTGAGCGGTGGCCCAGCCCTTCTCCATAGCCTTGTGAGCGAGAACCACGACAACCCGTATGTGGAGTCATCCGAGCTGTCCTCCGAGGTCTTCAAAAGCCCCAACCTGCAGCTCTTTGTCTTCAATGACAGCACGCTAGTGTCCTACCTGCAGATCCCGTCAGAGACCCCCACTGTCGGACAGCCCCCCAAACCTTCCTCCCAAGTGCGTGTAATCGTCCGGGACATCTCGGGCAAATACTCGTGGGATGGCGCAATCCTCTATTGCACAACCCAGGAAGACTCTCTTGATGCAGGAGTTTTTAATGCAGTTGATCGCCCTCTTTCTACTACTTCTACTACTGTTGCTCACAGCAGAAACCAGCCCATCTCTCCAACAAAGGGACCGTACAAAAATCACTGCTCCGTCTTGGACTCCCTCTCTGACTGCTGTGAGGAGGAAGAGATAGATATTCTGAATACACTTTTGGAGGACCTAGGCCAAAGCAGCCCAGAATGCCTGCCCCAGCCACAACTCAGGCTCAACCAGCCAGCCCCCTCACCCCATGGCATGGACCTAGAGCAAGAGAGCGCCATCCTGGAGGCCATTCTGCGTCAGACTCAGCAGGAGGAAGAGCAAGTAAGGAGATGGGATGCTGATGTAAGCTTTCGGGCAGCCTGCCAGAGGGAACCTTCCCACCAGGAACCAAAAGCTCCTTTCTACTTCTGCCGGCTGCTGCTTAATGACCTTGGCATGAACTCTTGGGACCGCAGGTACTCTACCAACTGAAATTGGCTACTATCACGGGTCTGGTTTGCACTGTTCTAGAAGAAGAAGAAAAGATTTGCCTCTCAATATATTTCTTTATCCTTTAGTCTGCACACCTACATCTTACATGTAACCAGTATGACGGACAAAATAACCTCTTCAGTCTAATACCATTTTTGAACCCAAGTTACTTCCTTCATCCTCAAAGTAACTGATGTTGGCTCGTTACTCAAAGAGAGAGAGCAAAGTTAAAAGCACTGTGGAGTCTAGTGTCTTAATCTCCTCTCCACAGGATAAGAGTGCCCAGCTGTTTTCACTAAGGTCTACCTTGCAGAGCTATATCTTTGCCGTGCTACCCCGTAAATTAAAAGCTTACACCTCTTAATGGTGATGGTACAACGTGCACACAGCTAGGAGATTGCTGTTTGCACCTGTGCCTTTTTGTTGTTGTTAATCTTGTCTGCAAAACAAAACTTTGGTTAAAAACAGGTTTTTTCTTTGAAAATTGGCTAGTAGATTATACCACTTTTTCAAAAGCATGGCAGTTTCCTGAATTGTGTTTTATATACAGAGTTGAAAGTATGATGTTTAATCAACACTGTTTTTGTCAAACAGGAAAAGTTTCCATTTGTTGAAGAAAAACTTCAAACTCTTAAGGGAACTGAAGAACTTGGATTCCAGGAAGTGGTAATACCTTTATAAATTCCATGTGGAATTTTATAACCATCTAATCATCAAACTGTCACTGCAGCCCTTTGTTTCCACATAAGTGAAATTAACACAGGTTATAAATCATACAGTTACTCCAAACAGATTATATTGCCCCCTCCCTCCCTTCCTCCCCAATGATCTTTCTAATTTGTACCATCTCCTGTTGATCACAGCCATGTAAGTCTCCCACTATCACTCTTGCTGTCTTTCTCTTACCATGTCTCTCTTAGTCCAATCAATAAGTACACCACACATTGCTAATGACAGGAGCTTATTAAAAATTTCCCTTAGGACTGGACTTCATTCTCCCAGATGGCCAGACTTGGTTGGGCAATAACAACCTGTGCGCAAGCATGCGAAGTGCCCTAAATCTACCCCAGCATGTTTTACTGCCATGGCAACAGGGAAAGTAGATGGGGGCCTTTGCTGCCATCCTTTTTTAAATCATGTTAGAGCTGGAGAGATTTGAAAAAAAAATTTCACATGCTGCTCTCCTGATGTTTTTTGACACCTTAATTAGACCTACACACACAAATTAACCTTGATAAGCAAGTGTAGTGTAGTTTGACTCATTGGATTCACGTTTCAAAGCATTTTCATCTGAAGTAGGTAGAGTAGTGAGAAGCTCTTCAAGTTCCATTGCGTTTATAAAATTGCCTGCTGTGTTCTTTTAATATTGGCTACTATATGTTTTGTTCTGTAGTCGGGAGACACACAAGATTGCTGTGTTCTACATTGGAGAGGGCCAAGAGGACAAGTGCTCCATCTTGTCTAACAGTGCAGGCAGCCAGGCCTATGAAGACTTTGTTTCTGGACTGGGATGGGAGGTACCAAAAACCACAACCCTCAAAGCAACACACCCTCTATGTCCACAGATACAGGCGAAATATGCACACATTGCACAATGCACGCTAAATTGTCCATGTATCCCTCAGGTGGATCTGGCCACACACTGCGGCTTTATGGGTGGCCTCCAGAGGAATGGCAGCACGGGTCTAACGGCTCCTTACTATGCTACCTCCACCGTGGAAGCCATCTTCCATGTCTCCACTCGTATGCCATCAGATTCTGATGATTGCCTCACAAAAAAGGTAAAAAGGTCCTGTATCTGTTTTTAGCCCGTTATAACTTTTGACAGTTCCTGCCTGTCCGTGACTTTTAGATTATCGTAACATTGTATAAATTGCACACCTTAAATCCAAAGTATGCCAGGAATAAGGAGAAAATACTGCTTTGCCTGTTTGATGCAGTGAAATGGCTACACTGTCCTGCCTGCCCATAGCATAATGTTGTTGTAGCCTTCAGCTCTGTGTTAAGCTGTGATCAGGAGGTGTGACTCCAGAGTGCGGGCATTGATTAGTGACCCTGGCCAGGCAGGCCTGAGGAGTAGAGAGTTGCAGGCGCGTGAGTGAAGAGAGGGCATGTGCCGCTGCAGTAATGACTATGATTCTGCTAGCCCCTGCCCCCCTCCCTGTGTGCTGTGACCAGGGCCTGGATTCAGCCATTAGCTCTCCCTGCTAGGGCAGGCGCCGGCCGGATGCCGGCAGGATCCTTTTATCCAATTCCTGCTGCCGCCACAGGAGCGATCGATTGTGTTCTGCAGTGGGATTCTGAGCTGTAGTGCACCAGTAGCAGTTAGCACGAAGAAATGAGCCACAAGGCCCCTGCCCGTGCTGCCAATCTTCTCATACAGTACCCTGCTGAGAAGGGAAATTCATCAGGCTCTCCTCATATCCAACCCCCCTCCAATCCTCCACAGACCTTCCCCCTTTCACAAATAACCCCCTACTCATTCCAAACCGAACCTGCTTAGTGACCGCAAAAATTAGTTATCCTGAGTAAAGATTTTGACTTTGGTTAGCCAGAGTGAGGCGCTGCAGGGGAACTGCTCATGCTCACCTTGCACAGACCTCCATACAAGCCACAGGCTGTACAGAAATTGGCTGGCTGGCTGCATGCATAGATGCGTCAGAAAATGATGGCAGGGCAGAGAGAAAGTGGTATGAGGAATTGGATGGAGAAACAGGCTTTGTCTGTGTCCAACTGGGACATTTCCCTGTCAATTTAAAAATAACACGTTTAGTCCAGCAGTCACCCACTATACTGGCTGTAACCATAGAGGCATACCGTGGGGGAGCGACCTGTTTGAAGACGATGGAGGGGGAAAAAAACAAACCACTAAACCAAAAAGAAAAGAGGGAAAACCATGAATTCCTCAATCCAATTGTAGTTTTTAGGGAAGTGCATGCTGCTGCAGTAGCAGCTGGCTTCAGTAATGCGGTTATAGAAGTGACCTGCAGAGTGTGTGTGTGTGTGTGTGTGTGTGTGTGTGTGTGTGTGTGTGTGTGTGTGTGTGTGTGTGTGTGTGTGTGTGTGTGTGTGTGTGTGTGTGTGTGTGTGTGTGTGTGTGTGTGTGACCACTGCTTAACTGTGCTGCTGCAGGTTTTTTTTTTTTTTTATAAGAAGCCTCTTGTGTTCTGGGGTCTGCTATCTCCATGTAGGCTTTGTGGGCGGTCAACAAGGGCTAATTGGACAAGAGCCTTTGACTTGAATCACATTTTTATAAAAGAAATCTCAAACATTTGGATGTGATTAACAAGGGCGTAAATAGATTGGTGCAAAAGATGATTGACTAGAGCATAAGCATCCTCATTAAACTTGTGATTAAGCTCATCCAAATGCTAATATCTTAACCCAAATTAACATCCCAGTGTTGATTGTCTACCGCAAATGCATATTCAACATTTCTTTCTGAAATTGTCCCAGTGACTGACCTGGTTGGTACCTGCTGATCCTTGGACAGACAGACTGAACTGGCGGGCTCCAGTAATCAGCATGCCGTGGATTTGTTTAAGATTATCGTATTACCATAATTAAGGGCTTATAATAGAATGTGCTATTTGCATTTTTGGTGGCGAGGGCATGTTTCTTAATGGCTCATTAGGCCCACAGTACACTGGCAGATGTTTTCTTCTGAGTGGAGGCTCACTTTTCAGTGTCCATGATACCCCTGAAAACATCACATGGCTACCAGCTAATAAGTGATCTATACTGTGGATTATAATGTGGCTGTGTCCCTTTATTTTACTTTGGGAAGGAGGAAAGCTGTTTACCTATTTCAAACTAGCATCAGTCAATTTCCTGTCATTTAAGTATACCTTCTTGTCCTGCCCAGTTTCATTTGGGTTCGTGAATAGAGTGGAAATGGGAAGCCATTTAATCTCTGATGGGGAAAGTCAATTGGATTTGAATTATTTGATTTTGAAATGCTCAATTTTGTTCATTTTGCGTTTGCAATTTGAATTTGTAATGAAAAGGCTATAAAAAGAGTCAAAACCAGAGCCCATAGTTTGTTTGTTTTAAATGTTTGTGATTTAGTTATAAGCAGGTACCATGCTCTTGCACCTGCTGCAATTATGTTTTATCTTAACGATACAACAACAAAGCTTATAACAGAATAAAACATTAAATAAAATATTGCTGTATGCAGTTAAAAAGCCAATTACGGCACTTTATTTATGGAACCTCTACTGATCTGTCAGCAGTAAATTATGTTGTATTATCCCCTTCTATATATCTCTTACACCTCAGTTCACTCCGTAGCCTTCAAGAGGTGTGGGCTGAAGGTACTAGCTGAATAAACCCAGTGGCATGCCCTATTTCACAAAATATGTGTTCTTGTCAACATCACCATAGGGATGAAAATTACCTGCACTCACCAGGCACTTGATAAAACAGATTTTGTTTGTTTGGCAGTTGCGTCACCTGGGAAATGACGAGGTGCACATAGTGTGGTCAGAGCACACCAGGGACTACAGACGTGGCATCATCCCAACTGACTTTGGAGACGTGCTGATTATCATCTACCCAATGAAGAACCACATGTATTTCATCCAGATCATGAAGAAACCACAGGTAATCCACTGCAGTCAGTGGATATTGTTAAGACTATATGCATACAAGATAAATACACTTATCGGAAGTTACTTTTATTGCATTTTTGCAATAAGCGTCTTTTCCCTTTATACTTGCATGACAAAGTATCTTAGTTTCCAGGCACAAAAAGCAAGAAAACCACTCCGGCAATTTTCAGCACTGAACTAATTTCCAGTCTTTGTTCACATGTTAAAGCAGTCCCTTGTCTTTGCTTCTTATTTAGACTTTTGCCTTGAGTTTTATAGGTCCTTTCTCCTGTTCTGGTTTCTGTCTAAAGGCTCTCAGTTTCCCCTACTCCAGCTGTGCATTACCCACACTGTGGGTTTGTGCCCTCAGAGATGGTTACTATCCTTTCCTGGCTAGCTTTCATCATTGCTACTCTGTAGTACTGCACTCGGATGTGTGGCCTTCCTGAGGATAGTGACATTTCTAAAAATGGCTGCCTTCAGATGTTCAGATATATCCACAATATATTTTTATATGAACATTATTCAACTAAAAACAATTTCTCCATAATTATTTTGTATTCCTCACTGTTAAATGTACAATATGTAATTTTCTGCCGCTCTGGGTCTCTCGTGAATTTGCGTTGGATCATGGGAGTTGTTGTCTTCATTGTTAAACAACCACCATTGCCGATAAAAATGTATCTTATATATCCTATCTCCTTATAACGTTATGGTACGGTTTAGCTACCAACCATTAGCATGAGCTACTTGTCACTGCAGCATATTGTAGTATGCTGGATTGATATTGAAATTTCTATAAATGAATTAGGTCATACATATTCTAGCCTCAACCCAGCAGAGGGTCTCAATAGCCTAAGCCCAGTTGGGAGAATGGCAGAGGCTGTCACTGTTCTGTCCCCCCCAACCCCTTTTTTTTTAAAGTTCTGCAGCTTTAAGTGCCTCCACCTCCAACAACCTGTACATCTATCTACTTAGGTTTCTGTTAGTTTACACAGTGTCACACCAGTTCTCTAGCATGTGAATAATTGATCTGTTTTAGATCTGGTTCAAATCCATGTATTATAATTATATTATAATTTGACTGGTTATTATACGAGGTGAACTACCAAGTTGAAGACAGCAGGACCTTTTGGAGACTTTGACATTCACGTCAACTTCCAGGTCAACGACCATTGAGCCTCAGTGATTAAGGGCCCCCTTCCAATATGCATGGACAGACGCGTGTACCCACACACACTCACACGCTGTCGCTAAAATGCATATTGCTCCTTTGTATTTGTTCGGTAGCTCAATATGAGGGTATTGTTTAGTATTGATTGTCATTTTAATTGCATTTGCCTAACATTGATTCACATTAGATATGTGTGGTTGTCATGCAAAGTTAGGTAAAAATCCAATTTCAACTTGAACCCTTGCCCTAAACAGATAGAGAAACAGTTAAAAAAAAATAAATAAAAGAAGAACAAAAAGATGTTTAATCAACCCTTTTTCAATTTTTTTTAGACATATACAATGACAGGACACTGATAAAATTAACTTTGGATCAGTGTGGAAGTTTTGATGCCTCATGTTCATGTCTTTTTTTTATTATTTTCTTTTTTTCTGTCTTAACTTCTCCAGGTTCCTTTCTTCGGGCCTCTGTTTAATGGCGCCATCATCACTGGGATGCTGCTGCCAAGCTTGGTGCGGGCCACCTGTATCAACGCCAGCAGAGCTGTTAAGTCCCGGCTGACTCTCTACCAGAGCTTGTATCCTTTACTCCTCATGCCTTCTGCTTCATTTACTGTTCACTATCCCATACGGCCATGGCTCATCGGAGGAATGCTATTTTTATTTTTTTTTTTAATCAACCTTTGATTACCCATCCAGCTGAGAGACCATTAAGGTTATGAGCATACATTTTTATAATTATATCATTACATGTATAACACCACTGAGCTTACATTTTCAGCACCACCAGTGGCCCATTTGGGCAAATTCATTGAGACATGTGGCGTGCTTGTCACGTCAGCCAACGTACACAGCTGAGTGCTGACACTGATCTTTATGGGTTGGCTGATTTACATACAGCTATTAGGCCGGGACTGTTTCACAGCCTGGAGCAGCATGGGAGGTTGTGTGGGGATGTTTTGGGTAGTAGCACAGATAAGTGTCGTCATCCATCACTATCGTTTTATGGAGCACAAGGAGAGGCAAAATAAGAGCACCCTCAACAAATGCATACAAGGGCATACAGACACAAGCGCACACATGCACATACTTGCTCTCATCCCTCCACCCATCCATCCAACAGTGTGCCGTTAAGCGCCTGACTCCAGCTGTAGTTGTCAGTTGGTTTAAAGGGAGTGTAATCACCAATGGAGATGAATTAGCATGTGAATGCCAGCAGCACAGAGTTGGGGGGTGAGATGGGGGGCAGAGTCGGGATGGCCCCTGGAGGGGGAAACCTGATCTTCCTTAACGCCCCGCTTTTCCTCAGACAGCATGTACAGCACCGCCTCACCAGAACCACGCTGCCCCTCCGGCGGTTGCTATAGAAACCTCCCCCAAGGAGGTTTATTTGGGTAGAAGAATAGTTTCTATTGACTGACATATTTTTAAAAGTTGTTGTTTTTGAATAATTATGAAGTTTATTGTATCATAGACATTGACAAGAAAAGGATTTTGGTCGTTAATCACCTTACAACACACCCTGTGTATGTTGTTTACCGTTGGGTGTGTGTAAGTATGTGTCTGCCTGTACGTATGCGTTTCACAGTGCATCACATCCACTGGCCCCCCACCCCTATATCAGGCCTTGTCTGTGTGTCTCCGGGGGAATCCTGAGTGACAGATGTCTGTTACCCGACGCCAAGTGAATTAGCCCAGTGTGACTCTCACAGTGCCAGTGAGCCTCAGGGGGTGGTGGGTGGGACAGTACTGGGCCTGTGCCGGGCCACAAAAGCCTTACCTGGCATTCCTTAGCAGAGGAGCAGACAGCACAAAGGCATGATCTATGAGAGGAGATAAGCGCTGCCTCTGGAGTTCTGGCACTGATAGGCTGCCAGGCCTCACACACTCCAAGAGAGGAGATGAATGAATGTGCCAGGCAAAGCACACTGCCAGCATGAGTGTCTGCATGTCTGTTTTTTTTCTGCTGTTTGTCTGCCTAGCTTGAGAGCTTGTGAGGACAGAGGCAATGTATGAACTAACTAGAAGGGCACTCAGACAGTGCAGACCTCCGCTGAGGCATACAATGTTAATGCAGTGTGAACTTTCCCAGTCGGGAACCATTTTCCCGATAATTTCATCACCACAAGAATGCAGCACAAATGCCATATCTCACAATGTTAACAAAAGTGACACTGGCATAGACCATAAATGAAAGTCTTCAGTGGCAGGTGGAGGTTACTCTTTTATATGCTTTCATCACTGGATTTGCTGTTGTATTATACCAACCTTTTGCACTTTTCCCTCTCCAGTCATCATTCTTCCATCTTCTCAGGTTATGCAGCTCTTTATCTTTCACAGGTTGGAACAATGACCCAACTTTTTTTTTTTTCTTTTAGGGATGTATATTTCTTTGTGCAAGATGGAAAATCCTCATCCTTAGTTTACCCCTTCATAATGCTTTAACAATCCACAGTCTGCTCACTGCCTGTGAGGCCACTCTCCAAGGTAATTAGTTGAATATTTCTTCAAAGAGAAGCTATATGACCCCTGTGTGTCCAGATAAAAGGCCAGTATGGCGCTGCGGCCCCCTCTCTCGCTCTGTCACAAGGCTCGAGAGGACTCCAGCAGTCTGCCGCAACGCTCACAGGATCTCTCAGGCTAAAAGGATTTGATATTGAAAAATGACCACCGGCAACATTTTCCAGATAGAAGCCCCCCCCGCTTTATGTCTTTCTCCTCATCACATCCTCTGTCTCCTCCTCTCTCCCTTTTTCTCCATCTCTGAACTATGAGGATTTGTGAAATCTGGGTGGTTGTTTTCTTGTTCAGGGTCCAGCTCTAGTTGTCAGTTAGAATTTGTGTCAATTTCTTCTGTCAATACATAACCATGGGCTCATAGACATCCTATCCTCTCACAGACAACTCATAATGTATCATCTATTATTTATATGTCTGATGGAAAATGCAGCTGGTCTGGCTTTGTGTGTTCTAAGTGTATTGTCTGCAACTAGTCCACCCTTCACAGCAGCATGTTTGAAGAATTTAGAACAATGTCTCAAGTTAAGTTTTTATAAAACCACCATTCTTTTTTTTATTTTTATTTTTTATTCATCAGCAACAATACAGAAATAAGTTAATGTTCCTCTATTAATAGTACTTGCTGCATGCAAACAGTGTGTGACATATTGGTTTGGAAGACACAATGAGTTTATTTGTGTCACCTGAATTTAGCCTGTTACTGAATTGCTTTGCTGTCTGCTGCCATTTACTGTATGAAGTAGATCCTTCATACTGTCACTGTAGAATAATGTCTTCATCCAGAAGCAGGGATTCATTTCTCTCTTCAACAAGCACTTGAGTTTGATGTGCCGTCCATCACTCTTTGTGATGGGGGTATTGTTAAGGGTAAAAACTGTCTGCGTGTGTGTGTTGTGGAGACGGCAAGTTTCTAATAGGTGAGACAGTGAAAAACTGACCCTGATTCAGAGGCATAGCCTTTCTACTGGACAGAATCAATAGTTTTTGCACACTGCCGTTAGTCCCCATCATCTTCTCTGACACACATACAAATACACACACACACACACACACACACACACACACACACACACACACACACACACAGATCCATCTCCAGGCAGCAATCAATAACCATAATCTGTTTCTGCCCATCGCCAGTCATGCGAGACAGGCTTTTAGGGGTGTGTGTGTGTGTGTGTGTGTGTGTGTGTGTGTGTGTGTGTGTGTGTGTGTGGGGTAGTAAAAAGAAGAGAGGGAGGCTTGATCCTTTCAGTGGAACCCAGAAAATCTGCTGAAGTCTGTCCTGTTCCTTTACAGGCTCGCGTGAGCATATCTATAGTCCCCCAGCTCCCCTGAATGCCAAAACGAGATGTACATAATTTCAATGGATGTATACTGAAAACATAATATATTTGATATCCTCTGTGCACTCCTTTGTGTGCTGTTGCTGTCACCCCCCTAGGCGCCATCATAATTATTACAGTCACTGCATTGGCAATGACATATTCTCACACCCCTTCTGAGCAAGTTATTGTCCCACTCTCACTGTGTCTTTGTCTAACAGCAGTTGGTTCTTTTGTATACTGTAAGATTCCTCACCTAGCGGAGATGAAAGTGCGCCTGTATGCATGATAGGATGTCATGAATAGGATCTGCCATGTTAGTGTTGTCTCACATGAATTATTTAGCATCGTTGATAGGTCTAATTTGCCAGCTGTTGTGCCTTAACTGTCTGCAGTCTCATAGATAATACTCAGCAGTCTATATCACTGTGGAACACAGTGCTTGGCTGGGCACAGTGAGACGCCAAGCTAGTCACTTTATGTTGGTTTCATGTAATGGTCTGAGCTTTTATAAGTATAACTAGCCAACTTCTTGTTTATGGAAAACAGGACTGGCCAACTAAAAGGTCTTATAAAAATGTTACAGGTAAGTTTTAATATACAGATAAATTCTTAAAGGGGAATCTTAAGAAATCACCTTGACCTGTCGTGCAATGTATGTTAACTATCTAGTAGTGTATCGGGATCTGGACTTGATACAAGCGTTTTATTTGGAGGCAGTTGGCTGCTGTCGTGTGGGTAGGTGGTTGGGTTAGGGGCCATCCCTGAGTTGAAGTGCCCCTGCTTGGAGTTGGCCAGGGTGGTTTGGGCGGAGGCTGGCATTGGCTTTGATAGCGGTTGAGAGTTTACGCAGTATTTGGGGGGCTACACAGAGAGGAGGGGTCTCTCCCCCACTGAATGTTTTAACCTAATCCCATTATCAGTGTAGCGCACTGCCTCCCATCTCTTTCCCCCTCCTTATCCCTACCCCCTCCCACCCTTCTCTCAAGCTGACCAGCTGTTCCTGCCGGGACTCACGACAATGTCCGATGTGTTCAGATCACTGAGTACCCCCCCCCCCCCCACCCCCAACACACACAAATACACAGAGTCCATGCACAAGCAAAGCAATTGCCCAGCCCATTGCTGAAGCCTAGGCAGGCCTACAGGGAGGAGGGTGGTAGTTAGGGGAGAAGGGGGTAGCTTTGGGTGTGAGGAGGGGGCAAGCACAAGCCTGTCAAACCAAGAGCCCTTACTCAGGAGGCAGTCCAGCTCGGATGGCATATGGCGTCTAGCTTCATACAACATGCAAAAGTATTCTCCCCCCCCTCCACCCCTCCCTGTCTCCCTGCCCTGCTGCTAATGCAGAATGACTCATAGCATTACTCATTTTTTTTCTTCCGTCCCCCCCCCCCACATTAGTTCCTCCTCCTCTTGCCACCCAGCCTGTAACAAAAGGCGTCCGCTGCATGGCACCCACACCCTGAAAGCCCTGGGGGCCCAGCCCAGCCTGCACTCTAAGGTCTGAGCTTCATGGGGGCCGCCCCTTTTAAACACAGGTAGAACAGGCGTGGAACCAGACGGCCAACAGCAGGGACCCAGAGCCCCGCCTGGGGTAGCGTACACACACTGCTGGTGTCAAACTGTTGTTTCGTTAGTGTGTTTGTGTTTGTATGTATACGGAAGGTGCCTTTATTTTGTAGTGCCTCTGGTATTATACATCCATCATGCTTTGTGTGTTTGGGTGTGTTAATACATTTGTGAGCACCATGTGTTCCGTTTGTGTCTAACTTCTACATTTCTGACAAATAATAATTGCCATTTATTTGCCAAAATAACAGAAGTGCTCCTGTGTAATTTGAGTCCAACCCGGTTAATTCAACTTTTTCCACATTTTGTTAGATTTTTCTATCCATAACTTGATTATGTACTATTAATGAACCATTTTATGGTGTCAGGGAGCTTTCAGCTGCCAAAACAACCCAGTTTTATATAGTACATAAAATAAAAAAAATAAAATAAAAAGTAGTTTTTTAACTAGCACTGGTAGAAACTGCATAGCCTAGTGTAACCCAAAAAATGTCATGCTCTGTGTATTTTTAAACTTGAACCCCCACCCTCACGCCCCCCTCCCCTTCTCTCTCCGTCTGTTATGCATTCATGTGTGACATCTGTGTGTTTGTGAGCGGCAAAGTGAAAGCCAGCAAGACTGCCAGTTTTGTGTCAGGTCGTCTTCTCTGCCCCATCCCCAACTCAGGCTTTGGAGTATCAGGTAAAATAACATAAACAAGACCATTACAATTGTGTCAATGTTTTAATGTATTTTGACAGCTGCTTGGCTGTTTAGGGCACATCAGTATTTTCTGTATTTAAATATATTATAACCTATTTGTGCTAATTGGCAAATTGACCATGCGGCCACTGAAGAAAAGTCTCCTAGTTCTACTAATTTAAGAGTTTAGAGTAAACCCTCAAGGATTGAACAGGCAAAGAGGATAGCATGACTTTCATTGCATTTATTATATTATGCATGGACTAATACACTTGTACATGTATGCCTAACAGTGAGTAATCATCCCAAATTGGCTACAAATATGTAAAGGAATGACTGGCTGTGTTGGTTCGGTGTTAACACTCATCAAGACCATACCCTTGGAAAGACCGTCCAAAAAACTACAAATGTCCTCGCTAAATATCAACAATTGAAATTGCTATAATGACTTTCCTGCAAATGGGTCAGTGGTCTCTGTCCATCAGCCAAACTACCCTGACCCCAGTGTCACCACTGGACTAGTACAGACTGCATTGCCGTTAAGAAGACATGTTCATTGTGAATGCTGTGTGGTGGTGCTGCTTCTAGCACGGGTGTAAAAACCTGTCTGTCTGCTTTAAGTGATAAGCATCCAGTTAGCCATTCCATCTGTTCCCCCTAGCCCTGTTTAATTAATTAATTTTCTTTCTCCGCCCCGTTGCCAGCCAGCACAAAACTAAAGCAAAAGCTGTTAGCCCTCTCAGGTTATCCAAATGGATGCGTGTTCTTGTCCCCCCCCTCCTCAATGGATGCGTTCTCATTGATTAGTTATGTTTTGTTTTCCCCTCTTTTGTCTCAGGGTTCTTGAAGGGAGGGTTAATGAGCTTTTTTGGCAAGCTGTAGCACTTGGAATCCGGGGATAAATGGGAATAATTTTGTTGTTTTTGTGTTTTGTTTTTTGTGATGGGCTTGGCAGAGAAGTGAAGCCTCGTGCCACTGTGTGTGTTTGTGTGTATGAGTGTGAACGTGAATGATGATGTGTGTGTGTTTGAATGTGTATGAATGGCTTTGAGGCGGGGTATATTGCATTTCATCCCCACTGGTCCATTATTCCTGTTCAGAAGCAGGGAATCTGGAACACTGTTTTACAGTTGGGTCTGTCACTATTTATCTTTCAGCCACCTCAGCACAACTCTTGTCCTGTCCTCCTTTTACTACAAAGTACTCTCTCCCATGCTTTATGTCCCTTCTTCCTTCCGTGTCTCTTGTTATAAGGCAGTGGACAGCCCTTTGTCCAGCTAAAGCTGCCCTCTTTTGTTTGTGCGGCCTTTTTTATCCTTGTGCTAATCGCCATGGTCGTGTGCCTGAGTTGGACCCCATATTTCACGCTCAGCTCTCTTTTGTTTGACACACCGCCCCTGATAAGAATCCCAATTCTAGGGCCTCTCTGATATTGAAATCCAACAGCGGCGTAGAAAGAGCCTTCAATCATCCATTATCTGTGCTCCAGTGATTACCATTCAATCTCCCAGGGTCCAGGCTCCTCATCACCCGCCCCAGAGCTGAGGCATCCCCTGAAAGAACCTGCATCCCTTAACGCGTGTGTCACATGCAAGCATATCCATAGATATTTCTGAAGCTGTCTTGAGACAGCCCTGCATTGAATGCTGCTGGGAAATGTCAGTGAAATGTCACTCACCGTTCTCCGCTGGAATCTCTTGGTCTCTGATGTGGCCCTGGATTTTTAGGGACTCCTGTGAGAACAGCTTGTGACATTATTGGGTTTCTTTGTCCCTAAATGGCCATTACATTTTCAATTCTCTTTTTTGGTTCAGAGACTTGGATTGCACTTTACTTTTTACATAAGGCTGCGTTGCTTTTATTGTCACAGACTTAATTGGCTGTTTTAAGAATGAATTAGTTGATTATTTATAAGTTGCACATTAATGCCTCTTTAAATGGTTCAAAGGCAGTGTCTGCTCCTCTGCTGGCCTGTGGCCATTGTTCTCTTTTAGAGGATGTCCTTGTGCCTCACAGCATTTGCATTTTTGCACTAAATGGAATTTTATGCATTGACAGACAAGGCACAGCAAACAAAGCAATAACAAAAACAAAATACTTAAGTATGCATTGCTGTGCATTGTCTGCCTCTTCTTACAGAAAGCAGCCTTTGATGTGTTAATACTGATAGTCTGCATTTTGTTGTCAAGTAGTGGATGTGGCTGATAGAAAAGCACAGAGAAATATTGCCCAGATCTTCCTGTGTCTCTCCACTGCAACAGGCTGTGATAATAGTTGAGTTTTTATGTTAAACAAAGAGAAAGTATTGTTTGTTGCAGACGAAGGCACAACACTTGCTAATCTTGGGATCGCCTTATCTTAACAACTAAATGCAAATTTGTCATAGAGTATAACATTAGAATTAGGAATGATACTACACATTATTATAATGGTAATGAAATGTAAGACAATCTTTGTGCTGCAGACATCCACTTATCCAACACACTCTGTTTAGATACACAACAGCTCTCAGTACCTTTGTTTAATGTAGTGTACACATCTTCATTAGTTATGTATAGCCTCTAATTACTATTGATGAGACTCTAGCTGATTTGGGTACAAATCTATAGCTTTTATTATTCTAATGAGTGTTATTTACCCTCAGATCTCCAAGCCAGGGGGCTTCGGAATGGGGCTTTGTGCAGGCAGATATAGCTTGGACCGCTCTAACTACACCCACTTGTTTTTGTATCTGCCGACTTTGACAAAATCCAGTTTCCCTCCCCCCACATCATCACCCGTCTGCATGGATGTATAGCACTTCCCGCTCCTCCATCTGTTTTTGTCCACCCATGAAAAGGTCCATTATAATCTGCAGGATGCACAGTTGACGTGCCGCGAACTCCGCTTGAGCCAAGCAAGGCAGTGCACTGAACTTAAGCCACAAATCCAAGAGGCCCTAAACCCTCCCCCAAGTTAATTTTGATTATCTGGGCTCTCTGAGATCTTTAGTTGAACAAGTTTTTGTAACAACGTTGTCTCCATCATCCCTTTCCCCCTATAAAGCTTCCAATCTGAATGGGTCTCTATGCGTGCCCACTGGATGATGGCAGACTCCTGATTAACCCTGGAGTGACTAGCTAATGTCATTGAAGGAGGGCCACCTGGCTGTGAGACTGTACAGTCAGCTGCCACTGAAGGGCCAGAATAGGAGACGACCAGGTGTTGGGCTCCAGCCCCCCTAATTGTTGCCATGTAATAGCCTGCTTGACTGCACAATATAGCCCAGGGGCGAGGATTAGGAAAAAGCTGTTGCCAACACAGAAGTCCATTTTCTTTTTGCCCAAGGTTTTGTGTGTGGGTTTCTCTCGGTGTGCATGTGTATGTGTGTATACATCTCCCTTTTGCCATCCTCCTCATCCATTACAATTATAGCAGGTAGAAGGCAGGGCCACTTTTCTTGGCTGTCACCCAGCTTCTTACCCAAACAGCACATTCAGTTTAGACGTACACCCCTACAAACTTGCTTTCAGATTGGGAGGGATGTTAGACCTATATATATGTTCAGCTTTTCGCCTGATGGTTACTATTACAGACTTATTTTCAGGCTGCATATACTGACACAAAACATAATTGCCTTGCAACAAAAATATTTGTATCATATATCCTTGGCTCCTCAACAACAAAATATTCATCCATCATTATCAACATAATTTTGACAAAAATTATATGAAGAGCCTGTCCTGACCGGTGTCTTCATATGATATTTTAGATGGGAGTTCATATCTCATTGTAATCACAGTAGAGTTGATTGACATATTTCCAACATGCAAATAGAGGACAAATGAAATTACTCTTGCCCCCAGTAACTAACCCTCTCTGCTCTGTGCATTCACCACAGCTGTGATCAAATGTAACCCAGCGCTAATCATTATCATTCCCGCTAAATGCCTGGCATTTTGCATAAGGCCAAGCAGCCTAATTGGCCCAATGAACCTTTCATAGAGGGGGCAATGATGGAACAAGTAACTTCATTTTCAGCACGTCTTCGCGGCGAAGCAGACAGAGATGTTTGGTGTTAAGGCATCACAGTCATTCTGCTGCACATGCCACAAGCATCATTAAAATTGCAAAAGCCTGTTGATTTTGTTTTAATATTTCATCAGTGCTTTTCTGAACAGTGTGTTATAGGGTTAAAAGCAGAGCCATTTGGCAGGACCTGAGTTGGCACACTCCTTGTGCAATTTAAGTGTCAGGTTTGTTTTCTAGCTGTGTCAAATAGATTATAGAACATCAGCATACTTTGATTGCTGCCATGCTTTGTAGTGGGTACAAGTGGGCAGAGTTTGCGTCTGTAGCCTGATGATGATTATAACACTATAAATTTAATCATGAAAGTTGAAGAAAGAAGAGGTGAAATGCCCCATAAGTAATCGGATGGATTTCAATCAAAGTCTCAGTTCACTGTGCCCTACCCTGTTTCATCCTTGACTTTTTATTAAAAGTTCAAATTGTGATCAGATAGATGTTGTTGTCCCCTGTCTCGATTCTGAACAATATAAATATCAGGAACTGAAGAAAAAAACATGCATATTCAACTCAAATAACTCATAAGATGCACACCTTTGTCCTGACCTAATAATGTTTCCAGAAGGCATTCATGTCACTCTGGCCATCGTCACTGACAAAGGAAACCTTCAGAGAGAACTCTCACCCAGCCAGTCACAGAACTGTATCTGTTAATCTTCATCCCTGTGAGCCTTTGCTCATCTTATTATGACTTTCTGTTAATGCACATTGGAGGCCTGTGTGACTGTCTGGCTGTAATGGGCCTGTGTTTGATTAATCATGTCGATCCATTGTGTTTCACATCTGAGGCTGCTGCGTTAGGACTCATCAATGGAGACCAGAGTCCTTTGAAAAGGAGATTGGTTGCAGGCTCAGCTCATCTGAATACACAAGCCCAGTAGGCTTTGATGGCAGTTGTGTTGAACAAACCACGCTACAACAAATTATGATGTCACCAGGTATCTTGCGGCTGTCCTGTTTTTCTGTGGTGTGAGGGTGACTTGTTGCTTTATCATTTATATTCTGTGACCCACCCAACAATCTGTCCTAACATAGTGTAGGGGTCAACATTGACTTTGGTGTAGGTGCTGGTCTTATGATTTGTTGCGGAGCAGAAATCGATTTTTAGTGTCCCCCAGAGGAATAGTGGGCTGCTAGAGACTTGAGAAAATGGGTGACTACTTCCTCCAGTCAGCGCATAAATAACCTGGTCATGCCAGCTAGCAGACATCAGATTTTGTCTGCAGCTGTGGCAAACCTGTGTGAAATCACTGATGGGCAGTGATGATGTCACAGGTTAGGAGTGATGTCACAGCCATAACTTCCTACCCCGCTGTCAGAATGCCAGATGGACCGTAGAGAGGTGTGGAGGTTGGAGCTTAGAAAGATCTTGCTGTGGGAAACTTACCCCTCAGGAGGTGTCATTAACCTGGGCTTATTGTTTGACCCAACTCCTTTGGGGCTTAAGAGCTCCAGTTTCCTGGACCCGCTCCTAATTAGGCTACTTGTTAAAACTCTCTGAAACCGGCTATTCCTCTAGAGGATCTGATCTTGTGTATGTCTACACACACCCAGAAAATGGACCCAGAAACACCTCCACTCATCATAATGCATCTGTGACACATTCAGACATTTTCTGTCCTGCTGCTGTGTCTACAGCAAAAAGCTGTTTAATGAGACACCAAGTCAAGTCAATTTATTTATAGAGCACCAACGTAGGCTGAACAAAGTTATATTATGTTATAAAAACAAAGGAAGACACATTGAACATCATACAAACAACACAAAAGTCCCTAAACTAAATCATACTCCAAAGAATAAAAATGTGTTTTAAGATGAGACTTAAAGATCTCAGCAGTAGAGGAGGACCTAATATGAATGGGAAGTTTGTTCCAGAGTCTCGTGGCCACAACAGAGAAGGCACGATTACCCTTTGTTTTCATCCAAGACTGTGGAATAGCTAAAAGGAACTGATTAGACGATCTTAGGTTCCTGGAGGAGTGATGTAAGGTAAGGAGATCAGCAATATATAAAGGGGCCAATCCATGTAATGCCTTAAAAACAAGTAACATTACCTTAAAATGGATTCTATATTTGATGATTGACAAATCCCAGAATACAAGGAATTGCAGTAGTCAATAGGAGACGAAATAAGAACATGAATAACAGTCTCCAAGTCCTTACGACAGAGGAAGGATTTTATTTTAGCAATAGTCCTGAGATGAAAAAAGCTACATTTGACAACAAAACTAATTTGTTTGTCAAATTTTAATACTGGGTCAAAGATGAAAAGATAAAGGGCACACGCTAAAGTCCCAACATTTTTTTAAAGTTCATCAACTGAATTTGGGGGGCCAAACATCATGACTTCCATCTTACTCTCATTAAGTTGGAGAAAGTTGTTAGCCATCCAGCACTTAATGTCTTGCAGGCAGTGAAAAGGGGACTTTAAAGAGTTGGTATTACCTGTTTTTAGAGGCAGGTACAGCTGTGTGTCATCAGCAAAACAGTCATAAGATATGTTTGTGAAGAATGGAGCCCAATGGGAGCATGTACAAAGAGAATAAAATTGGCCCTAAAATTGAACCTTGAGGTACACCGCATGTAATCGCTGCCGAAGAGGAGGAGATATTTCCAATTTCAAAACAGAAAAAGTTCTATTTTTTAAATAAAAATTGAACCACTGTAGAGCAACAGCCTGGATCCCTACCCTATGCTGAAGGCGATCCAAAAAGATGGCATGATCAACCGTGTCAAATGCAGCACTAATGTCCAGCAAGAGTAAGATAGCACAATTTCCTCCGTCACCGAACAGCAACAAATCATTTAGCACTTTAAGAAGTGCTGTTTTTGTGCTATGGTGTACTCTGAAACCAGACTGAAAATTGTCCAAGACATTATTTTCACTTAAAAATGAAGAGAACTGAGCAAGAACAACCTTCTCCAAAATCTTTGACATAAACAATAATTTAGAGGCTGAACCACAGCATGTTTAAAGCTAGATGGGACAGTGCCATTCATAAGAGAGCTATTTATTACAGACGAGGCTGTGACCAATAGTATCAAATACCTCTTTCAAAAGACGAGAGGGGACAATATCTGAAGATTAATAGGTAGGTTTCATGTGTGATACAATATCCATCAATGCTTACAGGGCCACAGGCACAAAACAATTCAGAGAAGCAGGGCATTGATTTACAAAGGTCATGATCAGTAGGTGAAATACAAGATCTGATAGTGTTAACCTTGTTGATAAAAAAGCTCAAATTGTTCTGTGATTTCAAACGTAGCACCAATAGTGCAATAGCATGATTTACTGCAGTATTTATTGCACTAAACAAAATTTCAGGGCAACGTGCATTTTTAGCTATGATATCAGAAAAATGCTTTGCTTTAGATGCTTTGACAAAGCGTTGGTAGGATACCTGATGATCTCTCAGTATCTCATAGGACACTTGCAGTTTACCTTTTTTCCATTTCCTCTCTGCTTTTCTACACTTTTGTCTAAGGGCACAAGTCTCACTGTTAAGCTGAGGTTGGGCTTTGACTTTGGGTCGCTTCAGTTTTAAAGGGGCAAAAATATCAAGAACATCTGTGACAGTGGTATTAAACCAAGTAACTAGCTCATCTTTAGACAGAGAGGTGGAGGTTCTCTCTATATATGCAAGTAACCGAAAATTGCCTAGCAGTGGACGGGTTCAGTGCTCGGATGTAGCGATCTGGCAAGCAAGGTTTAGGTAATGGATTAGAAAGTGATGCATTAAAAATCACAGGTTTATGGTCAGATAGACTAGCAACATCCAGCTCAATATTTAAAACAGGAAAACATGTCAGATTGAATGAGTCCACAAGTTGTAGAAACTGGCTAACTAAAGGCTTTGATGGACAACAGACATGGATATTAAAATCACCAAGGATTAAAATCTTATCCGAGTTGGGCACAATCAAGGATAGAAACTCTAACTTATTGTACTTTGGGGGTCTATACACCAGTGCACAAATCAGTGGGCAGGACAAATCAACCTTAAATGCTTGCACCTCAAAACTAGTGTACTTATCAACTGGCAATTGACGGCATTTATAGGGATTTTTGAAGATTGTCGCTAAACCCCCATCCCTGCCAGTGGATCTGGGAGAACTAAAAAAGGTCACAATCACCAGGGGAGAAATCAGTGAAAGGGCTGAGATCACCAACATGCAGCCAGGTTTCCGTGACAAATAAAAAGTCTAGATCACGTGATAGGAAAAAAGTCATTTAAAATGAATGTTTTGTTCAAAAGTGATTGCCCATTCAACAATGCAAATTTGATAAGGATTGTATCCACAGCCCGCGCTGATCCTATTAGAAAATTTGTCGAGGCAAAAAAAAGGCAATGGAGATTACCGTTGTTGACTCCTCGTCTTCTGCGGCCAGGGGAGTGATGATGTCCTCGGATGTTTGTAATTCTTGTGGGAATGATAATGGAGGTGGGGGTATAAAAATTGATTGCCCTGTTGGACTGAGGACCAGTTCCCTGACTTGTGTAGGGTTTGTTCTTAAGGGAGTCATGCTCTAACATTAGACAAGCTCCGTGATGATCGGAGCAGCTCATGAGGTGGGTGTTTATAGAAGGTGACAAGGGAGAGTAGGTAGTAACTGACAAGGGGGGCCTGCAGGAGGAGCTCTCAAGGGTAACGTATGCTTCTACTGCTGTAGAGGAAGAGGGGTGTGACTGGGGCATGTGCTTGTGCACATGTGCGGAAGATGTAAACAGTCAGTCACATGTCTGAGTCTGGAGCCCGTGCTGAAGATTACCGCAGAGCATTTGGCTGCCCCGTTTGGCGTTGAGGCATAGACTCATTTTTGCGATCCAGGTAGCGGAGACCACCAGAGCACCTGATCACAGCGTCTTTGAGAAGCTTTCGTCGCAAGGCAGAAGTCTTCGCCTGTGATGACAACTTGTGAGCTGGCGACGCAGCGGAGAGACCCCGGGCATCACCGGGCAACCGTGGAGAGGACGCCGAGCTGTTTGGACAGGATGCCGCAGGTACACCACCAGCTCTCTGCCTCGGGAAAGCCAGTGTGTTTCCAGATGTCGGGCAGCCATAGCAAGGAGCCACAACACCGGCAGCCGCTGCCACAGGGGCCATGCGGTTGCGACAGAGAGCCATGTGAACGCCACCAGATGCCGATGGAGAAGAGATCGCGAGCCAGAATTGTCAGACAGGTTCACACCCAGCTCCCACAAGGCATCGAAGTGATTGGAGAGGCTGAGAGAAAGAGGCTTTCTTTCGGCCGCGGACCACCTCTGTCCAGGACGAACGGTGGCTCGGCGTCGAGCAGGAGGACGGACGTGGGCAGGCGGACCGATCCCAGGGCGCCGTATCCTAGAGAGCCACCGAGAGAGTTGAAATCCGCAGCGACTGATCATGGACCACATCCAAGCAGGCAGTTAGCAGGGCGTCTTTAATTCCTCAGACATCCGAAGAACATCTTCCCTAAGGTCAGCAATTTCTTTATTGGCATTCCTGAACAGCAATGTTATTTTGTGGGGCAGTGGGGACTCATCAGGAGGTGTGGATGTAGCCATGGATGTAGCAATGGATGTAGCACTAGCTTAACAGTGTTTAGCTCTGCTTGGCTAGGGCTAATGCAGTCTTTCTGATAACTTAAAATAACTTTAAAATCCAGAAAGTTGAAGGTTTGGGTGGTGGATGAGTAAAACAAACACAGGACTTTCACCCAGGAGACTGGGGTTTATATCCCGTTTAACCAAGGTTTGAGTAGCTGCCATATAAAATGGGATTGGGACGCACACACAGTATACAATCACCCTACTGGTTAGTTTCTGTCATACACATTTTCACTTTACCTCTCTCAATCTGTTGTTCCTTCCCACTCTGCCATTATTCCAGCAGCCAGCTTTATTGCCACATTCACATTATCTGTCCTGATCTTTCTTTCTCTCTGGCTAAATGTCTCTGTCTTCTTTCCCGTTTTCCCATAATCACCTCACACCTCTGAGGGTCTCTGCTGAGACGAGCTTCACACCTCAGCCATCTCTTTGACAACAGGTACCGCTGGCACCCACCGCCTGGCCTCTCTCCAATCAACACCCGCTCTGCTTTATCCCTCTTTCTTGCCTTTTTCTTTTTCATCTTACCCCACCCTCCTCTCCATCTCCACCTTCTTTCTCCATAGTTCTATCCCTTGTTTTAGTGTCTCCACCAATCCTTTTCCCGGTGAAACATCTCCAGCCTCTGCCATTTTTCTGCCTCTTATCTGCTTTTCTATAATGAGTAAGAGTTCATCCATATGCAGTCCAGTCCATTTCTCCTCCTGGAGATGGCACTGTGATCCGCTGTTGATTTAAACATCTTCTTGTGACACCACTCTGCTTTCATTACCCTCCTTGGTAGCCAGTGTAAGAACCCGTATGCCCGTCATTTAAAGGTGTGTCTAGCCCGTCTTTGTCACCAATCATTTTTCAAATTTTTTTTTCCTTTTCAGTTCACAACCTAAGCAGGAGACTTAAACCCTTAATGTATTCATTTTGATATACAGTATGTGTGTGATATCAAGCAATACTGCTATGAGTATGCATGAGGACAGGCACTATGCCTGTCAACAAAACAAAATAATGACCACATCTGCTTTTTTACTCTGCTTGCACTGGCACCCCAGCACAACCAAGCCCCCCTCCCCATCCCTTCCTCTTAACAGGCCAATTATGTGACTGCTGGGAGTCAATGGCGCTGTGAGCTACTCCTGAGCTCCTCTCCTCACCAAGGTCAAGCTGATTGGCCCAGGTTAATGGGCAGATGTGGGGCTAAGAGAGGAAGGGGTCAAGCACCTACAGGCACCCTCCACCTCATCTCAAAGCTGTCCCTCTTCACTACAAGAGCCCCTTTTCCCACCAGCGCTTCTACAAACAGGATTAACCTTGGCTGCTGCCGTGGAGTCCCGAGGAGCGTAGGAGTGTTTGCTCCCCTTGCATAGCAAAGGGTGTTTTTTTATTTTAGCTTAATGAAAGTCTGTGTTATACTTTAGTTAGTCTTTCATTGCCAGATCTATCACCACAGCGCTCTGGCTTGTCTGTTTTTCTTCAAACCAATCACAATCGGCGCTACGCCTCGATAGCGGAGATAGCGAGAGGGGAGGAACATGTCAGGCTTTATCCCAGCAATAAACATCCATTGAGTCTGACTATACGTTTCGTTAACATTACCTCACAGACAATGTTTCAAACAGAGATAAAATATAATTCTCAGAAAAGGACTTCTGTACTGTTCTGCAGTTCTCTTACTTGCCATGTTTAAAGTAATATCTTCAAATTACAATTAGTCTGAACCCGTATTTCTTGCCAAACCCGTCTTTCTTCCATCTCTTTATTTCAAGTGCAGTTAAAGATGATGGACACATTGTCCGTCAACTTTAACTGCACTTGGTAAGCGATTGCCTGTGGTCTTGGCTCCTTTCACTGCGGTGACAGGCCCTGTTGAAAATTGTACCAGTGACTTAAACACAGCCCTTAATAGTCTTTATATGCTGGATTCAGTTGCACCTCTTTCTATCAAAATAAGATGGTCAAAGAGGTTTATTGTAGAAACACTTGCTCTTAAGCAGACCTGCAGGCGATAGGAACACAAAAGGTTTTCTACCTCTCCTGGCACAAATGTGTATTGGATTACAAACGTGCTCTATCCACTGCTTAAGCAGCATATTTCTCTCCTTTAATCAGTAACAATATATACAATCCTAGATTTCTCTTTGACACTCAAGCCAAATTTAATCAAAAGCAGCTATCTGTTGATCTGTGATCATGATTATTTAGTTTTCTGCAGAAAAATAGACGAGATAACATACAAAATTAGTTTCTCATCTCCAGCTCTCTAGTCTCCGTAGTCTCCACACATTTTGGGACTATCTCTCTTGAAATTGAACCAACTAGCTGCCTCCTTTTAAAGATCTCAGGCCATTTCTGTGAACTACAATATTGAATAGTGTTAATGTATACCTTACGACTGGAACTCTTCCCACCAGCTTTAAGACATGATTGTCTTTACTTAACAAAACCCTAACCTTAACGTCTAACTTCCCATTCTTTTCAAAAGTATTAGAAAATATTGTGTATCAGCAACCTTCGGCCCACATATTTAATGGTAATCTTTTTTAACCTTTTCAATCAGCTTTCAGAGCTTGTCACTCCATTAAAACTGCACTTACTGAAGTGGTGAATTATCTTCTGCTTACAATGGAATCAGATTTCACCTTAGTATGTCTATTACTGGATCCCAGTGCAGCTTTTGACAGAATTGATCATTGTATACTCCCTGACTGACTGGAAAATCAGTTTGGCGTCTCGGGCCTTGCACACACATGAATAAAGTCTTATTCATCTGAAAGAACACTGCATTTCTTACAATAATACTACAATAAAATGTGCTGATGTGAAATATGGAGTACCTCAGGGCTCTGTTATACTGTATATTGTATATATCACCTCTTGGCTAAACTATACCCAGTCATGTAATTCATCTCTACTGTTTTGCTGATGATACTCAGCATATGATCATTCTCAAATTATTAGTTTGACTGCTGTGAAAAACTGGATGTTAACGTAATTTCTTGCTCTAAATTCTGATATAACTGAGATGCTGGTCATAGAGCTCAACAGTGACCGCCCACTTTTTTAACGGCTCTGGTTCCGGAAGTGTTTTTCCCCATTCAATTGTTTCATTGATGTTTCGAAAATTACTTATATAAAGTGTTTTAAGTCTGGAACCAAGCCAACCAGCTACGAGATGAATGGTGACCTCCAGCTCACCCAGTAGAGTGTGCGCCCCACGTAGGCTGAGGCCTTGGCAGCGGCCTAGGTTCGAATCCGACCCACGACGCTTTGCTGCATGTCATCCCTCCTCTCTCTCCCCTTTCCTGTCTTCAAGCTATCCTGTCGATTAAAGGCCATAAAAAATCCCAAAAAATAATCTTAAAAAAAAACAAAAACATTTGATTCAGTGCAAAAAAACATTTTGAAAGCGGCAAAAAAAGGAAAAGGTACAAGAATGTGTACATAAACTATCATAGACTTCAATGGCAGAAGCTCGCTCTAGCCGTTCGCGGTTTTGTGGCTATGTAAACGTTTCTATGGTAACGAGTTGGACAAATCAGAGACGTTGCTGTTACGCTTAGTATTGTGGGAAATGAAGTACTTATCCAAGACATCGCGAATAAAAGACATTTATCTCAAAACAAGGTTGGTGCCCCATGACCTTTTAGCGTCTATATGAGCATATACAATCGCTTAGTCATGTCGTAGCTGGTTTTAAGTCTACCATTGACGGTTACGATTTTATGGCTTATATTCTGTCAATGGAGAAAATTTGTTTAGTTAAATAGATGTCAGCTGGCTGCAGGGCCTTTTCCTATCGTGCCCCCTTCCTCTGGAATTCCCTCCTTCTCTCCCTAGTTTATCCTCCCTGTCCTCTCTTTTTACTCATGCTTCTCTGTGCTGGACCATCGGCCATCCTGGGACCTCTCTCTCTTTTCCACATCCATATTCTTCATATATGTTTACAATCTTTCTATAATTTTGTCTCTTTCTTACATTTTTCTTCCCTGTTGAGCGTTTCCCTTTCCAAATCGACGGTCTAAGGATAGAGGGTGTTGTAGGGCTACTCGATTATGGAAAAAAAATCATAATCACAATTATTTTGGTCAATATTGAAATGACAGTTATTTAACACGATTACTTATTGACTTTTGGAAGGATGTTGCGTTTATTGAATTTAAAAAACAGTGGAACAGTTAAACAAATTAACAGTGAAAACACCTTGAACTGTGAAATTTGCCTAAATACTTTTCCCCTTGAACTTTTTGAATTCCCCTTCAGAACACAAGACAAAATAAGAGTTTAAAATGTAATGTGCAAAATAATCTTTGTTTCTCGATTACATTGTTTTTGTGATTGTTAGGAGTCGAAATCAAGATTAAAATTTGCTTAATTGCATAGCCTTAGGTTGTTTTATGCTGTACAGATTGTAAATCCCCTTGAGGCAAATTTGTGATTTGGGATACGGGGCTTCATAAATAAAATTGACTTGACTATGAAAACTTCCTCATGAAACAAAGAGCTTTCAGTCTTAGTCACTCAACACGATAAGGGCATCTTTGACAAAAGGGAGGGGGCATGCACCCGACTTAGAAGTGGATAGAATGGGGGCTTAAGTAGTGAAATGTCAGTATGGGGCATCTTAAGACCCCTTCTAATGCTCCTTTGCCTAATCTGGACCTTCAGCCCCTACCCTGCCTTAGGGTGGGGGGGTGTGTGTGTGTGTGTGTGTGTGTGTGTGTCTGTCTGTCTGTCTCAATCATTTTCTTCATGTGTGCAATTATTGCAAAATGAGAGTTAAGACTATAAAGAAAAATCTTTTCACACAATCTTTTATTGTTTTGTACAAATAAAGCACAACACAGGGAACACTGGGATTTTGGCAGGGCTACTCAAGGACACTTGGCCTGCTCCCACTCTAGTCTTGACCAGTCTCCCAGTCCCTGCTGCTGACAGCCGTGCCTACAGTATGATGCTGCAACCAATGTGATTCACTGTGGGGATTGTATTCCTTATCTTTATAGCACTGATAGTACACAATAGCACCGATGTTCACTTGGCATTCAGACCAAATCATGTTGTTGTCGTCCCATCATGCTCTCAGAATCATTGAAGTCATTGGGTTTGTCTTCTCCTGACCAAGCTTCTTATGGCATTTACTGAGATTGGCCACATGTCAGAGATGTTCGCAAGTCATTTTTTGGAAGTCCAAGTCAAGTCTCAAGTCTTTGAGGGGCATGTTCAAGTCAAGTCTTTTGCCACGAGTCCAAGTCAAGTCTCTGGCCATCTGATCTGTCCCTAACACTGTATTGTTAAATCTTATGAATTCAAAGTATGTCCTGTAGCTACCATCCGTACAGTATCAAAATCACTTGTGGGATAACTCTATGGGGTCTACTGCAATGCAATCTGAAGAAACACAAATTAAGAACTCTGTTTCAATTTCATAACTGTATTTTTCAACATTTTGGTATCTGCACCAAAGAATACATGTTTGTCTGTGTTACTGACTGTAAAGCCCAACCTCATCATGCATTACATTTTTCAGTGTTCAAAGTTTGAGGGAAACCTCTGTATTGAAAGTTAATACACCAACCATGGTGCAAACATGTGAGAACTGATACTTTCCGTATTGCTATTTAACAACAACATCCAGAACTTACATTGGGTCTCCAACTTAGGACATCGTATAGTCTAATCTTCTGCTACTTAACACATCCCTCTAGCCCTCGGACCTGGTGAAATATTAACCGAAGTTTGTCACATCATATGAATACAACTATAAAGATACAATTTGCCTGTTCCCAGCATTAGCACTTAATTAACACTTTGCGATGGTTAGCTTGTTACCTGTGACGATATATGCTAAATTTAACGTCTCTTTCACATTAGCAAGTGACTGACCTATCTGGGTGCGTTTTGAGATGCCTGATGAAGTTCGACGTTGTTGATCCGGCATCATTTATCTTGGTGCCACACACCTTGCATGTAGCTGTTGGCTTACTGCCTCTGTTTAGTTATCAAGTTATTGAAAGCAAAACTAATGACAAAAGGCACAACTCTGGGAGGACTTGGTGTCGCCATCGGCAATGCATTTTTTGATATTTGAGTGTGCGCACATAAGGCATAACGCATGCGTTACGTTGCACATTATGGCAAAGGGCAGCGGACATGCAGCTCGTCATACATTTCCCCAACGTATATGCGGCAATAAAAGAAAATAGAAATACATGAATAAATTTAGATTTAAAAAGCAATAATTGCATGAAAACAGGTTGTTGACGAGTCTCGAAGCTCGAGTCCGAGTCAAGTCTGAAGTCTTTTGGGTCGAGTCGCAAGTCAAGTCTGAAGTTACTGTTTGTGCGACTCGAGTCCGAGTCTCAGACTCGAGTCCCCATCTCTGCCACATGTAGAGCTCTAGAAAGAATCTTGATGGTTTGAAACATATTGCATTTCACAATAAAGGAATCCTGATGTAGTCTTATAGCAAACATAAGTAAATGAGATATTTCTTCAAAACATTATTGCCATATGAATTGAGTTTTGTTGTACTGTTTTGTATCTCATACCCTTCTACCACAAGCACAAGGACACACATATATGAGCACGAGCACACGGAATTGATAAACATTCCAGCATCCATACATTCAGAGTACCTTTAGGTTAAGGCGTCCTTTCTGAAGCTGTGAATGTCCCTGCTGGCCGTGTGTGTAAAGGCTGTGTGTGTTCAAAATATGTTGAGTGTTTTTCAGAGGCCAGTGGTGGCGTGAGGCCTTTTGTCAGCAGAGGGACTGAGGAACACAAAGACGGAGCGGTGGATGGTCAGGATCCTGCTCTCCAGAGAGACACCAGTTCAGAGGTCAACATAGGCTCTTTTGGGGAACACTGTGTGGGTGGAGGGTATGAATGTGTGTTGTGCCTACTTATGCACAAACGCCTATGTGTTAGCATGTGTACGTGTCCGCATGCGCTGGGTGGGGTTACACACAGCACAAAATGGATCCCAGTGGACAGGCATTTTCAGGACAGATCCCTGTGGACGTAGAGAGAAAAAAGGAGAGAGAGGATGATGAAGGTTAGTGGCGGTTGGCCGATGGGGTCCAGCAGTGATGGAGCAGCCTGCTAATGAAGAGCCATCTGAGGCCTCCATTCACCTTGAACATGGGCCACTACAGCTGCCCTGACCTTGGCTTTGATCCACAAAGATACTTGACCCCCACTATTCCCCCCAGAGGAACCATCCTGCCATCTGGACAGCACGCATGCATATGTATACATGTGTGCACACACCCACAGATACATATGCATGTGCACACAGGCTGACTCATGTGCACATGCTTTCCCAGGTTTCATGTTGTTGGACTCTGTCTCTGGTGGTGTTTGTTAAATCACATACCACCATTTATTTTTTTTGGCATGTATGCTGCTTTGCGTTGTTGTGTATAATTGTCCTGTAAATTTGTGTACTATGTGTTTTGTGTACACTTAGACACCACATGCCAACCATATGTCACTGCCTTCGTCACCATGAAAGAGAGGGCAAGCAGGGGATTGGGTGGTAAAAGACCATTCTCCACTAAAACACATTATCCCAAATGTGGAAATGTTATAGGTAATAGACTCCTTTTATACTATATTTATAATACTCCCTCATAACGCCCTAACCACAACCTCCACGTCTCTAGACATCAGTCCAATAACTTTTTTGTCGTTACTATCCCAATGGTTGCCATGCTCCAAAGGCATTACATTGGTTTCCTGCTCTTCTCCTTAATAGGAATGCAGCAGCTTGGAACCTAGGGGTTCCTTGGAAATTCCCAAAGTGGCGCAAAACACTCTCCTTCCTCACATCGGCTGGTCTTGCCTGCCCTCCCAATTCAGCTGTAAATGACAGTAATGTCACAGGTGACTTGAGTTGCAGTCCATCTGTGGAAATGTAGACCTGTCTGTATTTTCCTCTTTATATATTTCATCCTCTAGCTTGATTAGAATTTTTTACAGTACTGAATAAAGTGGAGCTTTGTGCGATACAGTAATATTGTCAACCAGAAAGGCTTTCATAACATACATAACATCTTCATAAAGTATATGATTTTGTATTTTGTAATACATCTTTTCAGAGAAGTTTGTCACAAACATGAAGCTTAGCCAGGCTCTCATCATCAGCAGTAGCTGCAGCTTATTTTTCCCCAAAAGTGTAAGCAGGTTTGGTGTCCATGACATGGACATAGTCTTTGCGTCACTGTTCGGACGTGTCCATTGATTAAGTTACTGCATGGAGGCAGCCTCATCTGTGCATATGCAGGGGAACAAGCTGTGCCCATGGCTTAGTAATTAGAGACACTCGGAAAGGTGAGGGAGTGCGAGGGAGAGAAGGCAAGATTACCCCTCACTGTGCATCAGGTCTGATTTCTGTGCAGCAATTTTTTTACCCACAGATGGCATCGTACATTTACTTAAGTGAGCTGATTATGGCTCTCGCTTTCACTCGTCTCCAAAATACCTTTTATTAGTCTCCCTCCCTCACCGCCTGGCTCTCTCCCTGACAGCCTGTCATATATATTCTCTCCTCTCTTGATAATTTTACACTATCTCCCTTCAATATATTCTTTGAATTTTTTTTTCTCACCCACTATAATTCATTTGTCTAACTTGGATAGAGGGCAGCGGAAGGAAGTAGTGGAGGAGAGGTGTGCGTCAGAGTAAGAGAGAGCGTCTGCTCCAGCTGGAGTCAATATTTGCTTTAGGAATCTCAATAACAGGCCTCCAGTCATCTGCATCTCTGATAATGGACAGCCATATGGCTCTGTTGACCCACGCTGTGCCAAGGTTCTCTTTCTCTCTCTCCTCTACCTCCCTTGTCTTTCATTTGTCAGCTTCCTTCTAACTTCCCTCATTCCTTTTCATTAAGTCTGTCCTACTACTATATTTTGCCTTCCACCTATCACCTATCTAGGCACATTTTGTTCTTTTACAAACATCCTTTCTCTCTGTCTGTCATCCATAAAAGCCTGGATATGACCCACCACACAGAGCTGTGACCCAAGTTACCATGGCAGCAGAGACTGGGATGCACACTCTTTGTCCAGTACTGTTTCCAGCAAGTGACAGAAAACAGTGACATTGCATGTCTGGCTATGACTGGAAAAATATAGAGCTTAAGAGGGAAGTGCTTTTACATGCGTAAAGTCATGCTGCTCTGCATCTCTTAAATGAAAATCCTGGCCCTGTCTTTCCATTCTTTTTTTCCTACATAAGGTAGGAAATATGAGCTTTTTTTTGGTGTTCTGTCCCGACAAGCATCCAAATCTTGTATGTTAATCTAAGAATCAACTTTTTCAACAAAATGCCCCAAAAATGAACAGAGTAGACTTACCAATGTTTTTACATAGAGCAGGTCAGTTTTTCTGTAATTTTTTTCTGTTTGTTTTAACCTATCTTTGCTAGTATTTGTCTCTAACTTTTACCTTCCATGGTTAAAAAATGTTGTTCATGTTTTTGCCGTTTAAAAGACATGGACTGTAAATAGACTACGTTAGACTTACAAGACTTATTATTTGGTTCATAGGTTGTTTGGAACGAAACATCACTACCATTTACATGAGTATACAAACCCATCTTGCTCCCTATCTTCCTCTGTTACCCTATCCTTTGTCTCAGTCTGCCCTCTGTCCATCTCTGTCCCTTTGAGCAGCTTGGCCATCGTACCTTCTGGTACCTCCCGGCTCAGGTGCCCGTCACCCCCGCTTTGCCATGGTTCTCTCAAAACCATTGGTCATGGCTACCTTGGCCCTTGCTGTGGTGGCATGTGCCCACAGCAGGCCCCCTGCCCAGTCACTGTCTCATCCTATCTACCTAACCCAGACCAGAGCCTCTCAGCCCAGTCCAGCCTATCTCAGCTCAGCCTGGTTCAGCTTTGGCGTCAGTAATAGCCCAGTGCCACTCCACCCTGGCAGTCGTATTGAGATGAGGGGGAGGGGGCCTCTGTGCTGAGTGACTAGAGTTGTGTGTGTGTGAGAGTGAGAGTGAGAATGCATGTTTGTAGAGCAATTTGTTAGGTGTCGGCTATCAAAGAAACATGGCCACAACAGACAGCCGTGAGAATAATCAGACTCATTGTCAAACATGCACACACACACCGTTAAATCTCAAAAGTGCTTACTATGATTATGCCATCAGATAGACCTTTTTGCTCTAATAGTTCCCTGCACCATATTTTATCCAGCACTTGCCTCGATTCCACAACAGACTTAGCACGATATATCTATGATAATGGCCATCAGAATGTTTTCCATACTCACCCCGCAGCCATTTTCCAGGCTTATTTATTTATTAATTTGAGCTTTCCCATTTTGAATCCGGCCATCCATCCTGCATGCTGGCTGCCCAGGCTCCAGTCACTGCTTGTCACTCTGAATTTCAAATGGCTCCAATTTTCCCCCTGATGGCACGGAGAAGTGGCAGGCAGCACATCGGGGAGGGTGGTCCTAGACATGCTGTCTGCAGCAGGGGTTCTATTAGAGGGAAGAGAGGAACGAGAGGCGGGGAGAGGAGAGGTTTGGAGCATCACGCCAGTAGTGATGTATTCTTTTATTTCTTTTGTTATGATTATTTTGGAGACTGCTTTCTCATTTGGGGCTATGTGGCATGGCTGATTGTTCCATCTTTGCTTCTGGCTGAGTTGCTGATGGTGGAGCTGCCCTGCCCTGCCTCTCACCCTCACAGTACATGTATACACAGTGCAGCGCTGAAAAATTGTGATTTATTTCTATCTGACAAGTGGTGCTATGTACAGATGGATGACAGTCTGAAATGTGATTATTTTGTGAGTATTAGATTGAATGGCAGGTAAAGGATAACTATACCTTGCTGCCCTTTTCTTCTCCATCATGTCATTATGTTTTGTTCCTTAACGAGACCTAACCAGCTATGAGGAGCGGGCTCTCTACTTGGAGGCCATTGTTCAGAACCACAGAGAGGTCATGACCTTCGAAGACTTTGCCTCACAGGTCTTCTCCCCCTCTCCTGGCTATCCAATGAGTGGGACAGGTGAGAAATAAACCACGCTGCACCACTGTCGTCCTCCATGTTGTCTTTCTATTCCATGTCTTTGCCCCTTTCCTTCCGTCTCTCCATCCCACTATTGCCTCATTCTTCCGTCCTTCTTCGTCATATCTTTTCTTGCCTCTTTTACTCTATCAGTTTCTCCTCCTCCTCCACAACACACCTGTTTGCCCCTGTCGCCTCCTCCGCCGCCCTCATTCTCTCCACTCTTCTTCCACGCCTACGCTCACTGATGAATATCAAACGGCTCTTCACGCCATCCGACTGACTTCAAACACTCCGCTTTCTCCACTTCCTCAAGCCCCACTCACGCTACTTTGCTCATCTCTTCTTGTTTCAAACTGCATCTTTCTGTGCAATTACTTTCCTATGAATATAAGCAGCCTTGTTGAGAGAGAGAGAGAGAGAGCGCTCATTCCCCAACACTTAGGAGATCCAACCGACAAACATCAGCTCGCGGATGTCAGCGCAGCACTCTTATCAGTCCATGATGAATAGAATGGAAAAACTTGTCTTATCTTGTTCTTCCTACTCGTACCAGCTCTGATCGATCTGCAACAGCACTGAAATCAATACAGGATTGCACTTTTCCACTCTATTGGATCCCGACACATGTTCTGTTTTGACAAGGAAAGCACTTCACAATACCACACCATAGATGTCTTGTCATTTTCAAATCTGTCAGTGCTCATATGTTTGAGGGGCATTTAATGTGTATATAATATTTTTAGCTAGTATGCTGGCATGTGAGAATTACATGTCAGAATTTTCGTGTGTGTGTGTTATTAGCCTATCTGAGGGAATTGTGTGTGTGTGTGTCAGATTTTCAGACAGCAGGTGTGATATTCAGGCTGTTGAAGGCAGGCAAGAGGTAGTCAGCTACATGACCATACTGTTTTCCCATCTCTCCTGCCGAGGTGTAAAATCTCCCCAGACTGACCTCTCGTGACCTCCCCTTCATCCCCACCACCAAACCAGCTTAAAGGGAAGGACTGAGAGAAAGAATAGATATAGAGGAGGAGGAACTGGTGAGTTCAAAAGAGAGAGGAAGAGGCTGGTCAGAGAGGTTAAAGAGGTTCGCCAGGCTTGAGAATAATCTTTCACAGCATGGGACATACGATGTGGCTAATGTGAGAGGCCTTAACATAATGAGGTCAGTAAGGCTGTTATGTCACCCTCGCTGCTGCGGAAACTCGGTCCGAGTGGCAATTTGTATTTCTTCTGAATCTACGCGTGTAAATAGATTACTAGATTAATGTGAGGGTGTGTATGTGCCTGTCCATTCATATTTTATCCAGGACTCACCTGTTCTATACAATACTGTAACACATTCACTTTGCTTTTTTGTCAACCTTTATAACAGGGCTGTTGAGTGATTTCACAAATTTGCTGCTGATTTTTGACCTCTTAAATACTGCCAGGTTCATCGGTGAGTCCACCCTAATAAAATGTGGATGAGAATTGTTCCAACCCACAGAACCGTATTTAAATTCTAGTGGAGTTTCCAAAGTTAACACATTTTTAACAATGAATTTCAGCAAAAATAGATACATCTAGAATTTATCTATTTTATGTTAGGGTGCAGCCATGAAAACGGGGGAAACTTGGGTTTGACTATTTCACGGCTCAGTATGAGCATCGTATAGCTTCACTGAAGTTCTGGGACAAGCACATAATATACTGTGTATGTTAATCTGTCATATGATGTAAAAGAAAAGTTTTTCTCTCTAAACTTAAAGAAACCTTACGAAAGATAACAGAAAAATCTAAAATGTAAGCCTAAGGTGTTTATAAGAAAACAGCACAGGCGTCAGTTTGGTTTGAAATGTGCTGGGGACAGAGACGCATTCGGAAGTACATTTCCAGAAGTGCTGGGTACAATGACGCATTCATTTTTTTTGTCTTGCGCAGGTCATGTTTTGAAAGACGCTGTCCTGTAGCTTACTAATGAATAAAAATGTGGTTTAATGTACATAAACAATGATCAATGATTACCAAATTTCTCTCTTATATTGCTCCTCATAACCACTGAAAACAAAAAAATCAAACCCAAAGTCCAATTATTATGGACGTTATCTGACATTAAGCGTTTCTGCTTCACATTTTCAGCAGGGCAGCGGAGTGGCTGTGGGTTGACTCCCCACGGTTCTCATGGGGTTTATAAGTCATAACGTGAAAAACCTTAACGTGGTTTAATGTACCTAAACAACGATCAATCATCACCACATTTCTGGTTCGATTTTTTTGACAGTTTTCAGTGGTTATGAGGAGCAATATGAGAGAGAAATTTGGTAATCATTGTTTAGGTACAAGCTTTTTCCTCGCCATAGGCGCCAATGAAGAAGACAACGCAAATGTGAGATAACTTCTATAATCGTTGGATTTCGGTTTAGTTCTTTTGACAGGCTTAAGTGTTCATTACAAGATATGGCCATGAGAAATTTGGTGATGATTGCTCATTGTTTAGGTACATTAAGCCTTACATTGAGCTCGAGGTTTTCAAAAAAAGTGGTGGGTACAAAATGACTCATGACGAAATCTGGTAGGTACGCGTACCCACCGCCCCTACCCGAAATCGATGCCGATGGAAAACGGGAATACCAGGCCGAAACTAATATTTATTTATATTATCAATTAATCTGACCAATACCCAAAGGTTTTCAGTTTACAATCATAGAATACTAAGAAAACCAGCACAATTAGTTGACTGGCAAAATGGTTGCACCTGTAACTGTAAAACACATGAAAATCATAACTCAATACTGAAGTTTATTATTTTTGTCCATGAACATGAAGCCAACTGTCTGTCATTAGGAAAAAGACACACAGAGTTCAGAGTTCTTTATTGTCCCTCGAGGGGAAATTTGATTTGCAGTTGGAGGTACAAAAAACAACAACACAATAAACAAGGCATAAAACATCTTAGCAGCACTTGTGGCAATGAATATGTTGTATGTAACAGTGTGACATCTGCTTCCCCTCCTTGCGATATGCCAAATTATTTCCTGCAGGCTGTGGAAAATGCTTTGTTTGGATCTAGTAATGCAGCAATGAAACTCTGGTTTAGTCTAATTTTTGGAACAAATGAGACAGGATTTGGGACAACTGCTCTTAATTTCTCAGGATGTCTGGTCACCCTCTTCCCAGCTATCACAGTTGTTTGTGTGTGTTTTCATGTATTCTTATCAACTGTATTTATAAACTGAAGGCTGCTCTGTAGCTTTCCAAACCCATAGGCACAATGTATTTAATGCTTTAGGCCATATACTGTATATATAATGCATATCCATTATTGTTGTAGTCTATCGTCCTGAGCCTCTGTGTCCCATCAAACATATAACTTCAATGTAGCAGTGATGGCTGGCTGACACTGCTCCTCATTCTCACCCTTCTGAAGTGTGTGTGTGTGTGTGTGTGTGTGTGTGTGTGTGTGTGTGTGTGTGTGTGTGTGTGTGTGTGTGTGTGTGTGTGTGTGTGTGTGTGTCCTGCTCTGGCTCCCATTGCTGCCACTAACATGTCATCCATGCTTCATGACAGCGTGCAGGCGTTGGCCGGGGATGGTTTGGGACATGGAGTACCCCTGGGCCAAACTGGACTGTAAGACTCTGCCTGCTTCCTCCACACTAGGCATGACGCCCAGCCACAGCCCACCAACATCCATCCATCCATCCATTCATTTAGCTTGATTTAGCCCTTTTTGTACAACCAAAGTAGGCCTCGAATTCAAGTACAGATTCTGCATGCTAATTGCTAAATGAAGCACTCCTGCAGTGTTTCACCAGTTCCCATGTAAAGCATTTAACCTCAGCCCTCTCCTGTCATCTCTTTAACCGGTTTGGCTTGTCAGTATTCTCCACAGCCTTGTCCTCCGTGATCCTGAATGCAACCTCACTCTCACTTAGCAACTTCAGGCCAGCATCACGGCTTCCTGCATGAGCTAGTTCAATTGTCATACAGACTTTATCCACAGTGCTCTGGTGTTGTTGTGTGTTACACCTGCACTGCTTTGCTCAGTTTTTATTGTTGTGTTATGTTGTGTGTTTTCATCCTCTTAACCTTTTCTAAATGAATGACTGCACATGAAGTGGATGAAAGAACTTAAAAGCTCCCATGACCCTCTTAGGTGCCCCCACATCTTTTACTCTCATCCTAACCCTCTCTAATAGTAACACTGGTGGTAAATGTTTCTGTTGTTGCCATGTGAACTACCCACCATTCATGCTTTGGATTTCAAGATTGTCTTGATTTTGAAACCTGTGAATTGGACAGATGTATCAGGTACCATCAGACATGATAGCCTTGAAGGTATCTTCAGAAAACCAGCACTTGTTGATTAACTCATCACCCAAATCAGTTTACCTTGTCTGACTTAAACCTTTCAGTGACGACTAACCTCGACGCCACACGCTGTCTGAATCACCGACTTTTCAGCAGCGTTGTGTTGTGTCCTGCTGCAGTGTGGTATGGTGTGTGACCAGTGCTCTCTCACATGATACTCTACTCTGTTTTTTCCCTTTTAGATTAAAATTATCTTAAAGGTCCAAATACTGTATATGGCGAAGGTAAGCCCCGAGTCAGACCAGAAGCTTCTTTCCGTCAAGCAGCCTACCTACCCTTCACTCGATCACTCATCCTGGCTGTTCCCACTCCTCCTTTTTTTCATTCAGCACTAACCAAGCTTTGAGTGCTCTGACAAAGGGAAATGGACAGAGAAACTAGGCTGTTTATTTGGGGGTGTCCTACTGTTTAGGCACGGCTGGTAATTGAAAGTGATGCACAGTGGGTACAATTAGCACCTGACTAAGTAGCAGCATGAACAATACGGCTACACTTCTGGCCCTCGCTTCTGCATGTGGCACGCCTTTATCTCTTCCCCCAGCAAACACTTTTCTTTCTTTCTATTTTTTCTCCCCAATCCCTCCACCCCCCTCATTTCCTCCTGTTGGAGTGTGCCTGTTTGCCTGGGGCAGACTCTGAGACTAACACCTGCCGCACTGGAAGACGTCTTTGTCATCTGAAGCCTTGTTTGAACTGCTGCAGAGGGGACCAATGGGATAGCAGGGCCATTTAAAGACCCTCTTTGTTTTCTTTCTCTCTCTCCGTCTCTCCCTTCTTCTTTCCATCTGAAATGAACCTTACCGTAAGGCAGATTGGGCTAAGTAAGGAGCGGAAATGCTGGGGTTATAATGACGATAATAATGATACATTAGCCTCTTCTGGATCTGGGTTATTTTTTCACTTAGTAACTTACTATGAAAATGTATTCTTGCATAAGGCCATACAGAGAAGAACGCCATTTAGAAACTGATGCAACCCCAGTCATTAAGTGCCACAGTGGGAGTGATGACTGTTTAGTGCAGCATCTTTTAATGGGCACTAAACGAAAAGGGAAGTCTGTTGAGTGGGTGGTGAACTGTACCAAACTATTGTCTGTGTATATTAGCTGTAATAGGTGTTTGCCTTCCTCCTGTCTAGCATATGTCTTTACAGCACATGCAGTTGGAGTTTAGTTTATAAAACAAAGTGTTTACTGTAGGAATGACTAGAAGAATACGGGAATGCAGGTTTTGTTCTGTCCATCAGGCCAGCCCACATTTTTAGCCAAGCCCATTCTCATTCCCATTTTTTTTTTTTTTTAATATTCATATGCAGATTTGAGAATTCAAGTTTGCCCCCCCCCCCGGCCTCCCCTCTAGCCATTCACAATACACACACCCAATGTTTCATCCATAGCCCAGCCCTCCTCTCCCAGTGAGCCGAGGCCCTGGATGCTGCGGGTGTCCACTGTGCTGCTGAGTGTCTGTTACTCCAGCCATCTGCTATTCCTTTTAGCCGCTGCAACTTGAGATGCCTCCGAAAAATGGCAGGAAATAAAAGGATAGGAAAGAAAATAGGCAACCAGATGCCGTCTCGACAAAGTAGAAAAGTTGTTTAAACTCGAAGCATGGTGCTAAGGCGGGTGGGGGGCCTGCAGTCTGGGTTTGTTCAGGGGCACACTGAGGAAGTCAGGGCGACGTTCACAAAAATTGATTGTTCCCAACACTGTTCCATGCCCACCTTCAAGACTTATTACTGTTTTCCATGCCCTAATCATGGATGTGAAGTTTTTTTGAAAAAGGACAATACTTGAAAATGGCAAAGCTCCACATGTTCACAACTAAAGCATTATGTGCAATTTTATTTTCATTCAAAGCATTCTGCTGTCACACTGCGAACTGAATACCTGTTTTTTATTTTGCCCGTAGCTCCAAAGGTTACTTGTCATTTTTTATATCTTATACGCTTCTGAAAAAAACTGTTTGAAAGAAAGGCAGCTTCTCTTTAAACAACCTTTGCTTTTCCACAGCATGTGAAAAAGGCATGTAATTTCTGAAAAATTTTGATTTGCTTTTTCACATCTTTATTCTAATGACTTAAGGGGTAGAACAAACTCAAATCTTAACTTTCTTTTTTTTTCTTTTTTTTTTTTTTTTTACAGTTTGCATTGTAGGTTTTGTGAATGTCGGTGAAAATCCTGGGTAATCTTGGTTGTGGGAGCAGCCATGTGCATGACAAAGCATGCTGGAATAAACAGCAATCACACAAAGCCCAATGAACCTGACTGCCATGTCTAACCGGCTCTGTCTCTTTTTCTTTCTGTCGCAAACTCTCCCTCCATCTCTCTCCCAGGCTCCTTCACCGGCAGCGCGAGCACTGAAGCCGGAAACACAGCAGGAACGACAGACAATGTCGACCAGGTTTCTCCCACAATGCCTCGTGCCACAAAGAACCGAGTTTCCGGAAAACTCCGCCGATCAGCCAGCGCTATAAGCAAATCCTCCAACTGAGCTCTTCAACCCGCCCCCCAAGTGCAGCCTTTAATCTTTTCTTGAAGAACATCACACACCCAGCCGTGACTGCAAGAGTTTCTTTCTTTTTTTTGGTGTTTTATTTTGTGTCATATAAACATTCAACTGGAGCATATTGCAATTTTTTATTTAAGTGGCAATCATTGATTTCATTGATACATTTCCATTTGTTGTGGGGCTTAACTGCTTAATCGAGATGGACTTGTGACTGAGCTATTTATGTTCACCCTGGTGGTTTCAGCTTAAGAGTCAGAAGCGTAGGAAGACTTGACTCAGAAGTCTTAATGCAACCTGTGATTAAAATGTCATTTTTATTCTCATTTTCTAGTGCAGTCTCGATGCACTAGAGAAAAAAAAAACGTTCTTACTATAGTACGGAATGGATCTGCTTCACCGTTTCTGTATCATCTATTTCAAAACTTAATGTGACAAAGCACTGAATGGCACAGCTGTAAATGGCATCATGCTAAAACTGCACAAGAGATTGGTATCCATTTATAAATGTGTCTGCCTTTTTTACCTCCACCTGCACCTGCCACAACCTTTCCGTGTCAAAGATAACCACTTCAGTTGGTGACAGGATGATGATGTTGTCCTGCTCGTTAGCACCAGTTTGGACCATGTTCATGGACCATCTCGCTTACACTGAAAAAGGAGAAGAGACTGATTCATGGGGAATACCTCCCCAGAATGATTTGTACTCAATGCACTACTACTCAGACTTCCTGGGCACGGAGTCCCTGCAGTATGTGCAGTCAGAAGCTTTTTAATTGTTTTGAACCCAGAGTGGATAATCAATGACGTCTTTCTGACTTTAGCTGAATGGAAATTTGTTTGAGTTTTCTTTATCACTTTTCATTTTTAAATGAATTCCGATGGATTGTGTCATGATTTGATTTATGCAACTCTGCTGGAATGAGGAAAGACTGCGTTTGTAATTGTTTTCTGATGTCGTTAACATAGGCTCATGTCCCAGTAATTGAATAAGTTCCTTCTGTCTCTTTCCTCTGCTATCAGTTTCCCTGTGCTGTGAAGTTAAAGACATCGACATTCCAATGTTCCCGAGCAACATTTTCTTTTTGCACTCACTGTCATTGATTTAACTAACATTGAATGTTTCTCTTTGTTCGTGGATGTAAATTGCTTTAAATTTTATTTTTCTGTTTCCTAAATGTATATAGAAAGGACTATTTGATGAGTTATTTTTGCTGTTGTGTTATGTATTCATGTGCTGTTTAGAGGAAAAGTACCGCCAGAGCCTCAGGTGAACCTTAACTACATGCACTGGCGTGCGTGCCTGCGTGCAGGCGTGCGTGGGAGCTTCTCACAGACAGTGCCTGTGTAATGTCTGTCCTCCAAGATGCTGCCCAACACCACCTCCACTCCCGATAATCCGATTTTAGTTTCTCCTCTTCAGAGTCTGAGACAAACCATGAACACCCTGCATCACATCCCCATGTTAGCAGTCTAAAACAAAGTTTTTTCCTCCCGTGTGTCTCTAAAGGTCAGTGTCTTGTGCTTTCCACAAAAAACGATGGATTTGGGAATTGTGGGGTTCTCCGTTTAGTCTTT
Source organism: Sander vitreus (assembly GCF_031162955.1). Classification (NCBI taxonomy): domain Eukaryota; kingdom Metazoa; phylum Chordata; class Actinopteri; order Perciformes; family Percidae; genus Sander; species Sander vitreus. The sequence goes on from NC_135874.1 coordinate 19,830,408, forward strand.
ATAACAGGTGGTGTGCTGCTCTATCTTTATCTGGGAATAGGAATCAAGTGGCACCAACTCCTCCTGTTCCCCCTTTCCCGATGTCGCCTCCTGGGGCAACGGGAAGTGTGGGGGGGTAGTTCTGGGTTTAGGTGGCATGCCAGAGCTGAACTCTAACAGCCCTACTAGCAACAGCCAGGCCAGCACTCTCACTTCTCCAACCTGCCCGCTCGAGGTTGGCATGGTAGCCAGGTGTTCCCCACACACACACACACACACACACACACACACACACACTCTATATACTCATACCCTCTGAGGGCTCCACCCAAGCTGCAACACTATACCCATCTGTTGCACTACTATGCCTTACTTTCCCTCATGCTCTCCTGTCATTTTTCTTCCTTCACATGTCTCCTTCTTTTGTTTGTTCATTCCCCGAGCAGAAAATGGGCAATCCAACAGCAGAAGGATTAACAGATCCATTTTTTGGTGTCCTTTTTTTGTGTGAAGAATGTATAGATATATATAGTCCTGGATACCATCTATGGTTTTTATTTTTCCCCCAAAGCCACTTGAAGGAACCGCCCATGATGCTGATCTTAAAGATTGTAGGCTTTAGATGATGTCTGTTGAAAGGGGTCTGTGCTCCCCCTTTGGTGATGTTAGTTGGTCCAAGAAAAGGATTGTGTGTCTTATACACGTAAAGAAAATGAGCTAGTGGTATACCTAGTATGTTTTTTCTTTTCTTCTTGTTTTTGAAATCCTTGTACATTGTGTCAAACTTGAGGGCCTCAGCGCCCTCTGAATATAAATATATTAATGCCTGTAATATAATCTTTGTATAAGAGAAAGAGAGGGAAAAAAAAGCTTGAAGATTTCATCATTACTTGTCAACATATCAAACTGTTTTTAACGACCGAAGTCCTGCTATCTTTATTAGAAATGTGAAAATTGAAACATTTCATTAAATCAATTTGAAATTCTAAGTATCTTCGTCCTTTTTCCCTCTCGGCAACACATTAGCTAATTGTGTAACCTTGGATTTTGTGGAGTAGTGGGTGTGGGTTTTATCTTTGTGTGCTGACATGATAGTGCCGTTACCATGGGCTTTCTGACCCTGGCCTAGCCTTGCTCGCAGCAGCAGGGGTAACCTGACCCTCCTCCCATCTGTCTCCCCTGCTGCTCAGCCTTGCTTAGAGGAGGCCAGCACAATGGAACCTCACCAGGAGGTACAGGTGCAATGGTTGCAACAACTATGGGTGCCCTGCCTTGCCTGGGTCACATAAAGACGCAAGAAAAGCACTTGACTGTAATTGGAGCCCTAAAACTGTGTGTGCCAGAGAGGGTGAGAAAGAAGCATAATGTTACCTCATTTTCACCTGGCTCAGAGTAGTTTGCCTCAATCATTGCCTCTAATATAGTTTACAACAGAACAGGCAGGGTCTAGGTGTCCCAGTCTGACATTCTCTGTGATTACCAGATTGTGTTGATTAATATGGAACACATGCTGCCTGGAGTCTATTGTCAAATATCTCTGTCTTGATGTGTTGTTGCTGATGTCTTAAGAGGGAGTGACACTCATTTAAAAAAGTTTGCGTAATTCTTTTTGGCCTTGGACAGGTGTAAAATGAGCAGGAACAACTCTGTAGGATCAAAAGGGGGATTTGTTTTAATCCTGTTAGCAGATTGAGCAAGTCAACACCATCATTGATAATGCTCTGATGTGAACTCCATGCTGACAGTATGTGTGACTAGGTCTGAAGTGACACAGTTGGAAGCTGCTTGCTAAATTACAACTGACTTCATGCATTACAGGTTCTGGAGGTTGGATATGAAGCCAACTGAGCCCTCATGTGTCCTAAATCAGCACAAATCGAGCTGCATGAGTCTTCCAAAGCAGACAGATGTTTTACTGCTCCAGAGGTGAGTTTCATCCACCACCTCTTTGTCCTCCTGTCATGTCCTGACATGGTATTAAGAAAGGGAATTTATGATTAGGCCCAAAGTGCTTCTCTGTGGCAGCGAAACGGCGTCTATTGAGCCACTAAAGCTACGATTTACTGCGAATCCGTCTGATAAAGGGGTATCGAAGGCAAAGGTTTGGCCAAGGGGGGCTCCTGAGGTTTCTTTTTCCTGTTAAGGACGACTAAACAGATTCGCATCATTTTGGAGTGTGACCCGATCTGACCGAGACATGGTGCAGCAGAGAAGAAATCAGAAGTTAAAGGCTTTTGAATACAACTTTTAGGGTGTTAATTATATCTATTATTTATCTAGCTTGGTGACCTCGGCAGGGCTCGGGGACCCCACTTTGGGTGTCAACTTTAAACCACCCGATCGGCCATAAAAGCAGGATCATAACTGCGCTTCCCTTTCTTTTGAAAGATCTGCGTGGTATAGACGGGGTTAGAGAAATATCTACATTTTTTATGAAATAATTAAATTGATGTGAAATTAATAATCCATACAATACTTTAAATAAACTCATAAGTGAATTATAAAGATTGTTGTTGTTTAAAAGTAATTTTGAAATATCTTTTACGCATAGAGAATTGTTTCAATTTGGGTCCTAAAAATAAGACTACAAAAATCAGAGGCGTTTCTCAAACATCTTGAGATTGTTCATATCATATATATATATATATAGGCTAAGTAAATCTAATCCCCCTGCTAATGTATTCATTTCCATGTCATCTTGGCATGCCATTTATGTAGCCTAATGGAAATTATTTGTTGTCAGCCAAATACTTCTCAGAAGAGAAACAATTGCAGACACACATCATGTACAGTCACGATTTAACGAGTGGATAGTTAAAAAAAAAAAAAAAACACTCAAATAAGTTCACTGAAATCATTAATGTCAGTATAAACTTCTTCCAGAAATATGGGGATTTTCGTTCAGAAATAAAGTTCATTACCGTAGTGTACTTTTTTCACTCTATCTGAACAAGTATAACCACCTTGAGTAGCGTGTCCTTTTGAAAATATTTTTATTTCGATAGACAACAACGATATACACATACAATCAAAGCGCTATAAAAGCCAACATTTAAGAAAAATAACTTGTCCTTAAAAAAGATTGCATCTAAGGTAAGAGCTTTACGTTTTTTTTTCTTTTTACAAGAGCTGTGGAGATTGAAGATTAAAACCCGATCCATGACAATTATCACAACTCGTGAATTGGACCCAAAAGAAGAAGAAAAAACATTTTGGCTGTACGACATGTAAACTGCCAGAACGATTCACAGAAGAAATCACAACAAACACAACAATAACTTACATAAAATAATTAGAATAAATAAATAAATAAACATATGATGAAAAATATTGCAACAATCTTCAATAATAATAATAATAAAATATGTGTCAGCATTCAAAATGAAACAGTCTATGTTGACTTTTTTTAAGGCAGTTATACAGCGGGATTTGGATGTGTATGTATAGGCTACTGTATGCCGGACTAGGCTTACCTGTATACTAAAGGCATTTGTGGTTCTACTAAACAGGGAATGCTTCAGTCACTCTCTTTTTCCCACCAATACAAAGTTGATAAGTTCTGTCATTCACAAACTAGCGTAAAGCTACAGTGATGGAGCCATCACGGTCGGTGAAAAGTCAAAAGGCTTTGATGGGGAAAAGGATTTCTGAGAATTTTAAGACATTTCTTAGGTCTAGAAGCTATCATTGAACACATGTGCTGTCCTAGAAAAATACCCTTTAACAGTAAACTAACGCTTTGTATTCTTTTTTTTTTTTCTTGATAAACTAATTTGAGAAAGAAAAACTCAAAATAGGCCTATATGTAATTCAAATATAGAGAGAAGCATTCAACAATCACTGATTGGCATGGAAAAGACACCTCATTAAACACCACTTAAACATCAAACCGCCCTGCCTTTCATTGGCCTAAAGTTATGGCAGTGAGCATCACAAACTCTTTCATTTTTATTTTTTTTATTTTTATTTTTTTTAACCCCAGAGCTACTTTTTTGTTTCTCATTTTTTCATTTTCCCCCCCAAAGGCACGAGTTAGGCGGTATCTTTAGCAGGCGGGGCGCACCGGCATTTGGAGCAGGATCACCTGCCTGTTCTCCGAGGGGTGGCACTTGTTTATGTGCCTGGTGAGCCCCGGCGAACTGTAGAGAGTGGCGGGGCAGTATTTGCACGGGTAAATCTGGGATGAGTGCATGAGGCGCAGGTGTCTCTCCTGGCCGGCCCTGCTGGTGAAACTCTCCCCGCACACCGGGCACAGCAGGCAGTCCACCGGGCTCAGGTTGAGAGGGCTTTGGTTTGAGGCTTCCTCTGAGGATGATGATGATGCTGATGCTGAGGAGGAGGAGGCGGGTAAGACCGGAGCCTGCTCTGCCGGGCGGTCGCCGGTTTGAAACCCCTGCTCCTCAAGCACTTTCTTTTGCAAGGCCTGGTGTGCCATGATGTGTTTTCTTAGGTATGCCTGTCGCTTAAACCTCTTCCCACAATACTGGCAGTCATATGAGCCATCTTCAGAGCCCGACTCGGATAGACCTGGACTCGGGGTGTCTCTGTCACTCATGTCTTTGGCTTCGTCGGAGACGGATTTGACACCTAGCGGTGGCATTTTGGCCATTTCAGGTTTGATGCCCTGTGCCGGTGGCATCGCCGGTGCCCCGGTGGTCCGGGGTTTGTGCCACCGGCGATGAGAGGCGAGGTTGGCTGGGCAGCTGAACATCTTATCGCATTCGGGACACCGGTACTCGACCCTGACGATGCGGGAGCACTTGTGCTGAGCTAGAGAGAAGGGATCCGCATACGCCTCCTTGCACAGCTGACACACAAACTCCCCTAGAGGCTTGTTTCCTCCGGATGACGGCGCCCTCGGCTTCATCTCGACCGGCCCCTCTTTTATTTTGAGACCAAGCACGGGAGAAGTCGTCATCTCGTCTTCAAAGTTGAGTTTTCTAATGGCTTTGGGTTTCTTGGAGGCGGGTTTAGATTTGCGCTCTGTACCGTCAGCTGCGGGCCTTTTGGTGGCGACACGGTGGCTTGGTCCCGGGAGGCTGCTGGTGGTGGTGCCGCTGCGGCTGCTGTTGCTGGTGCCGATTTTCAGGTCAACCGGGGCGTACAGGAGGTGGTCCAGGCCGGAGAGGGAGGCAGGTGTCGGGAATGATTCGGCAGAAATAGGCGAGCCCAAATTGAAACTTCGCTCAAAATATCCCCTGTCGTGCTCCTTGCTGATGGGCCGGGTGGGGCTGTAGAGGGCTTGGCACACCGCCTCTGGGTTGCCGAACTGTATCGGCTTCTCCAGTCTTGGCACCGGCGCGTCAGCTGCTGTGAAATCCGGCGATGCTGCGGCGCGGTCCGGACTGAACGTCACGGACATCGGCCGGGAGGGGTCCACATAACTCGGCAAGGCAGCTGGGATGGGTGGCTCCTGGAGGTCATCTTCGTCTGACCGAGTCCTGTAGGAAACATGTGCAGATTTCTTGTTTCTTTTTACCAGGAATCCTTTGGGCATCTTGGCGAGTAACAGTGGAAAGGCACTTTGGGGAGGTGGATGAAGTCTCGAGTATCCAGGTTTGTTAAAAATATGGCAACACTAGAAGCTTATGGGACTTTATCTCCCCAGTATATCGATTCTTCTGTTGCTGAAATGTTTTCGTCTCCAAGGCATAGCTCCACTCTTTTTATGCCGGAATGATGCTATTGTTCTCGCCCCCCCTGTTGCAGCATCCCCGACCAATCGGATGAAACCAAGATCCCAGTGGATTTGATTGTGGGAGGGCTTAGAGTCTGGGTTTGGTGGATTTCGTTGGAGGATGTGCAGATAGCTTAGCAGATGTACTGGCGGTTTATTACATTAATGTGTCCGCTCAGCCCCTCCCCGACAGAGGCACACGCCAGGACCCTCCTCTTTTTACGGTCTGATGGGCCCCTATACAAATGCACACGTGCCACGGCTTTGTGGCTCTCCTCTGGGGTCCCGGAGCTGCCAAAAGGAAATGTCCATCACTGCCACAATCATCGCAATTTAGAATTAAGACGGGGATGAGACAAACTTGGTTAAATACAAACCAAAAGCTGTGTTTCTTTTAATTTCTGCTGTGATGTTGCTCAAAGAAGCAATTCATATAATAGACACAATTGTAAGACCAGATTCTCTCAATTCAGTGTTTCAGGTTGTTTTTACTCCACACGGTTTACAGTTGTTTATTTTCTCTATCCATGCTCCTCTTTTACGCAAGACCTTTGCGCACATTACGCAGGCTTTCCAACAAACCAAATAACCCTGAATTTATAGACTTTATTTTATTATGTCTTAAATAAGCACTATAGAGGTAGTGTTTCTTTATTTTAGGGCACGTGTCTGTCTCGGTAGTTTAACTCGACATATAAATCAGACATCTCGCTGCATACATAAGTAATAAGTAGGCCCTCTGGTCTTTGTGCACAATAGCCACGTCTGCCCGTGCTTGGATATCCCTGTGTTTTTTTTCTTCTCTTTTTTCGTTTGAAAGGCAAATTGACCTCTTAACTGTGAAACGGGACTCACGGCCAATCTGGCCCACAGCTAGACGCGTGCTGGGCGGAATCAGTGCTCCTGACAAAAGAAGGCCGCAGTCAAGGCTTGTGCTGCAAAATGCTGCACAGATATCCAAAGCTAAAATGAAGCTGCTGTTGTTGCTGGATACAGTAGAGAACTGTTGTTTGTACAAATACGTGCTTTCAGAATGTTAATTGTTGATTGGTGGGCTTATTCTGCTAAAAGAAGCGTATATCCTAAAGTTTAAGATTTAAGTTCGCATTGAATCCAATAGTTAAACGAGTAAATATAATGCGTGGTTCTTAAAACAAAAGTCTGTTACAATAATACTGTTATATTATGTGCAGCCTCCTGTCTCCCCAACAAAGACAACTTTTTTTTCCGACAAATACATACATACTTACATTTTCTTCATCAGCTCCTCTATGGTTTCTGTGCATAGGCTACCTCATATAGTGTGGATCTATCTTTTTTTCACTTTACAACAGCGAAATCTAGGCTGTAGTGCGCCACTTGGCAGAGAGTACATTCTTTTTCCTTTCAGTCGGCAGACCAGGGAGGAATTAATCTCCATCGTCGTACATTGTTCCCCTCATTTGCATAAAGCTGCAGTGTGACCAAGTCAAATAATTACACAATCGGAGCTGAGCCGCAGGCCTGCGCCTTTTTTTCAATAGGCCTCTGTGTGCCGGTGCCTTCTCACCTGCCTGAAAGCACGCCGTTATTTAGGTTGCATGGGTTAAATGACACACTTGCTAAAACTAGAAAAAAAGATGTTTAAAGTTTAAAAAAAAGATGTTTTAAAGTTTGAAAAAAAGTTTTAAATCGTTCTAAAGATATAAAACTAGATAGAAACTGTTCAATGTTTTAATTAAGTGATTAAGTTTAAATATTTTTAAACTTAGTCACTTAATTCGTCAGACAAAACCCTGACGAACTTCCGGCGTAATTTGAGATTTGCTCTGCAAGTCTCGGTTACAACTGAGAAGGGTCTGGTGTCAACCAGGCTACTAAAATCATATTTTCCTCTAAGTGTGTACTGTTGCTACGTTTTTATCTTGTTTAGTTCCCCGTGGCTTCACCAACTCGCCTATAGCCTACTCTTTTATATTTGCTCTAAAATATAAATATGTTCCAAACTTTTTTTATTGAGTGGGTCTCGTGTTTGCCGCCTCTGCTCTGTTACTTGTTGTTCTTTCAGTCTGCAAATCTATTATTCGTGCGTTGTTGGGACTCGCGCTTTGATGGCATTTTAACGAGTTCCTTTTTCCCCCGTGATAATTTCTGTGGAGCGCGTGGGCTGGTCTTGGCTATACCGACGCATGCGCGTGTTTGATCAGTGGCGCGTGCTGCCCTGAAAGACGGGAAGCTGGGCGCCTAATTAGCATACAGCTGCAGCTGCTTTAATGCAGGCTCAACTTCAGCCTCTAAACCTTATGGCATGCTGGAGGATTTAAAATGTTGCTCTCATTTTCCTCCTGCCTGTAGGCCATGCTGTAACTCGAATTAGTTAGATTATATGATAAAAGTAGAAATTATAAATAAGTCATGTTTTAAATGCTTCTATGTGGTGTAAAATCATGTTTCTTTACAGCTGGCCTACATTTGTCCAGCTTTCTGCAAATAGTCACTTTAAAAAGATGCCTCAGCTGTTGTAGGCCTGATCGTTCATTGATTAACTGTATAACCAGAAGACTCATCAGTTTCTGAGGTTCTGGCATCAGAGTCAGTTCTTACTTCATTGCACCACCTACAGGAGGAATAATTATTGCTGAGAACACAGAAAAGTTTACCTCCAGTATCCAAAGCGTTGCACTCAGATTTCTTTGCAGGCATCTAGCCATGCTGTTTCTGTCAAACATTAACAGAGTTACCCAGGGAGCTGTGGAGCAGTTTGGTTATTTCACAAAAATTAGATTACCCTCAATCTCCCCATAGATATACAGAAAACTCCTGTACTACCCAGATGAATGATTGCCTCCATTTGCTTTGCCAACCCAAGCCAATTTGAAAGTGCAATAGGACATGACTGTAATTGGGGCTCACTACATGGCCACCTTCAATGCATTGTCAATCAATTATTGTAATGGATTAGCTGAGGTCCTATTCTGGCTGGTTGTAATCTGATAGAGGGCTCTTTCAGCACCATGGAGAGAGCCAGCAAGGGACCCAGATTTAATCAGGCTGGCTGTGGAACACAGCACAGCCTCGGCTCTAGCCTTTGTCCCTGAAACTGAGAGCAGGCATGCACCAACAAGAGGACAATGACACAGTAGAACAAAAGTACCAGAGTGTAATGAAGTGATTAGTTTTTTTTAAATTTGGGTCTATATGGGCTTGTCCGAAACACATTTAAACTATTTCTACAGAAAGATGATGGCTCAGTTCCTGTTGATTCTCTTCTCTTCTATCCTATTCTATTCTTTTTAGTTGCTCTATTGCAGTGAATGAGTGAGCACAACTCACTGCTTGGCCTTTTAATACATTTTCATGTCATTTCTAAAGAGAGGAACATTTTCAGTACAGTCACAGAAAGTGTATGGAACTTAAATCAAGATACTACAGAGTCAGGTTTTCTGCTTCATCTTGTGTTTTCAGAGGGAAAACAAAGACAGAGTTCCCTGCCATGTATTTAATTGTGTGCCACTGTTTGGGTCACACATTTTTGATTTGAGGGGTTTCTCATGGATAACCTGGAAAACCATCTGTCAGCAGTCTCAGGGGAGTCAACATGTCACTGTAAAGCAAGTACTTACGGCAACAATAGTAAAGGTTTGTATCGAGCCTCTAGAAAAGAAGTCAGATTGTAGCATCGAAAAGATCAATTGGGGGGAATTGCTTGTTTGGACATGAGAGCAACACAGAGGTCACTGTCTAGACTTTAAAGTGTACTTTAGACAGATGCCCATGAGACCAGGTTACTGTGAAAAGCCCCGTAAAGTGGTGGAGCTCTGAGCTTAAGACTAATGGACCTCGGTGTTAACCGGGAATGTCCCTGATGTCATCTGTACTATTGACAATGATGCTGATGGCTCAATGAGGACAGATGCTTTAATGTAATTTCTGGAGAGGTTCTTTGGTGCTGCTGGCTAATAAAATCGTCTTTTTGCAATACTATATCCTGCAGTGCATCTTCAAATCCACTGCAAAATAAGTATCAAATGCCATTTAAACAATTTAACAAGGCAAAAAAGGTTTGCTAATGACTTCAGGGAAAACCATAGAAGCTTGTATTGTTCATATTGAATGTTATGTGTGCACAGATGTGAACAAATGCTTCAATGGGACAACGCCAGATTTTCTTTTCTCGTATAGAGCTTAGTCTTCCTGCATATCAGGCATATCAGTAGCTGCTGAAGTCCCAGGGGCATGTTTAGCTCTAATTAACTCATCAAAAACATCAGAGTGTCTCTCAATAATCTCCGCAGTCCATTGGTTGTTTGGGGTGGAGTCCCCTGTCAGAAAGCATGCCCTGGAATGTTAAACACTAATTCACCTCTGAGCTGTGTAGGTGGATAAAGTGATTGTTCTATCTGGGAGCTGATTAAAACAGCTCTGGCCTGCATCTCCCCTCTGCGTTCACCTCTGACATCCACCACATTCATTTCTGTATTCATGAGCGGATGAGAAAGCACAGGCAGAGCTGCTGCCGTATTACAGATAATAAGGCCAGCAGGCACCACATTCGCTGCCACAGGTTTAACCCTATCCCTGCTCATTCAATTACTTCACAAGAGTCCTCTGAGGCACAGCTGCACTATGGGGGTGAAGAGGAGTAAATTGAGGTACATTCATGTAGACACACGCAAAAGCACGCACACACCTCACAGATACAAAGAAGTGAAGGAGGCACACACGCACTGTAGCAAGAGAAGCCAGCATATAAAGGATTTTACTGAAAGGCATTTGGATTAGCAGCAATACATTGCTCACACAACTGAACAACAAAAAATGTCCATCCTCTCTATTGGCTACTTGAAGATTGTAATGATATTGATAATGACTCCATGTAAGAAAAATGAAATCAGGGCCATTGCTCATAGACTCCATATATGAGGTCACCATTATCTTGATGAAAGTGTAGACAGCAGCTGCATCATCTTGGAGCATGAAAGATGGACTCTGGCAGACCTAATGGGCCATATCCTTTATCTATTGACATATGGAGCTACACAGTGGTCATCTTTCTTATAACCTTTAACTATTAGTCAGCTCATCTCACTTATTCATACATAAGATGCATTGGAATTGTGTAGAAATCTGTTAATATATAACCATCCTGTTTCCTGAATTAATATTCACAATGTTGTATTTTAAACACTAGCTCTAAATGTGGAAGGTTTGAGGAAGTTTGTCTACGGAGTGGGAGCTCTCTGGAGGAGACTGGTTGCTGTCCATGGTGCTGAACTTATGCGCTTGAGTTTACAGTGGCAGCTGCCTCGTAGTACCTCAGGCTCTATAAAACACACACAGGGCCAGTGGGAAATAAAAATTGGTGCCCCGTTAGTGGCTTTAAAAGCCAGAGTGATGATATTCTGTCATTCTTACTCTTAGCTGAATTTAACATTGAAGTAAGTTAGTTTTAACATGATGTTGACCATTTTTTTTAGTAATTATTTGTTTTATTTTAAAAATTAAAAGAATGGTTCCATTTGAGGAAATATGCTTATTTGCTTTCTTGCCAAGAGTTGGAGAAAATCACTACCACTTTCATGCCTATATGCAGCAGCTTAGCTTAGCTTAGCACAAATACTGGTAACAGTGCCTGAACAAAGGCCAGCACTGGTAAAAATATACCATCACCAGCACCTTAAAAGCACATAAATTCATAAAAGTCATTTCATTCGTCCATTGCATATATTATATTTTATATTATATATATTATATATTTCTTCCTGCTGAAGTTGTGGCTTTTGCCCATAGAGATACAAGTGTCTGAGAAATTTATGAAAAATGTGGGGCTCAAGTATGGGACAATCCTTAATAGAAAAAAGAAAGTAAGGACATCCTTAATATATGTACATTAGGAGAAGAACCTTTTCTTGGCCTTTGACTTTGGAATGCTGCATTTTCCAAACAAAGAATTCCCAGAATTGGTGTGCTCTTCATTAGATGGCATAATTTGCATTCTCTTATAATTGTGCTGCTTCTTTGATTATTAAATAATCACCCTAATTAGGGAGCATAATAGGGTTAATCAGACTCTGCTCATCACACTTATTATTATTCCTGCAAAAAATGAAGGAAAAAGATACAGTACTTGATTAATTATATCAGCCTTTTCATCAGCTAGGCTACCATTCCCCTCTCTGAAATTAATATCATGTTGTAAATGGAAGGAAGGAGCTGGCCGGACACAGACAGATGAAAGATTTCACTCAAATTAATTAAGCACTAATTATGCGGTGGGAGTTGGGAGCAGTTTGCATAATGAGCTCTATCAAAAGAGATCAGTCATGGAGAGGGGCTGTAGAGTTTCTATACAGCCTTCAGATGATACACAGACACCACTGCACATCATGAAGAGGGCTTGCAGAGAAGTGGGAAGAGGGTTAAAGCACGTTGAGGCTTGAGTTGTGAGGTTGAGGAGTGTTTTGTTGGGTTTGTCAACATGCTGTGAACCGGAAGCTTCCAGACTTGGCATGTTGTGTTCCACAAATGTGGATTATTTCAGTCTCACTTAAAGATATTACACCAGTCCTGGGGCTGTTTGTTTTTATTCTCCTCTCAGCTTAAGCATCAGATAATGAATTCCCTGCTCCAGCAAGAGGCAATAAGAACAGAATGTACCTCTAAATTCGAGCTAATCACAAACAACCTGCAGCCACACTCCAGGGAGCTTTAAAGACCCTAATCACCTCTCACTCCAATTCTTGTGGTGTTCAGTTATTCTTGATCAGGGACTATACTGTGGCTATCTATCTAGACAATGGGAAAAGGGATTAAACAGAAAGAAACTCTCTATGTCTTAATCGCCTGTTTAATCACAGCTACACAGTGGCTGTGATTATGTGTAGTGTATGGAGTTGAGTTACTTGAACTGATTTGTGCCACAGCAGCAGCAATCATGCATAGGCTAATCAGGGTGCACAGCCCGGCACTGCCCTTCAAGGTCTCCGAGTGGAATTACAAAGACTATGATTAGTTAATCAAATGAAGAACTCAATGTCCTTTCTTTATTTGTGTATACACCTTATCTAAATGGAAATTGTATAGCTGAGGCACTTCCAGAAGGACACATCTACATGTGAATGATCCTCCTTGAGCCCTTGGCAGCGAATACAGAATAAGATCTTTCACTCCCAATCATTGTGTTATGGCATTGTGGAGACTTTTTCATGTCTGAATGATATTTGTTGTCAATGCTCATGTGAATGATGCAATCACTTAGTCTGTTGTGAAGTAAATCAGGAAGCACTAGACAGCAACTCTTCAAACACACATGATGATGTGAGGCAGAATGTCAAGATTGTAGAGATTTGAGAGTGGAGAAAAAAGGGAAGCAGACAACTGTAGTAGTAGTAAGGCATTGATATATATACAAATATGATCAAATGTGCAGAATGTCGGTGTACATGTATCCGTGTATATGACATAAGGTCCTACATTTTTGTAGGCTACATATACTGCCCCCTTAACGTTTCAATTAACTATTTTACAGGGTTTGTTATGTTAATTACAATGTATTTGTTGTATGTATTTAAACAGCGTTTAACAAATGCAGCTCATTTTAATAACCTTGAGTAACAATAGTAAGTAATAATACATGTAACATTGGTGAAATGAGAGAGAACCCAGAATCCAGCTTCGTTTGCTTACTAGTCTGGCTAATGTAAGCTAGCATAAACATTAGCCAAGCTACTTACTTAATAAATAATAATAATAAAATAAAATAATAATAATAAAATAACTTAATAAAACATCTTCTAAAAAGAATTGAGAAAAGGCATACTCATGGCATGACTACACTTTTTATATTATGCTGCTTGGTGACCCAACTAGTTTTTTTAACGTTAAAATTAGCTTTTCAGTGGACGGTAAGAATTGACTAGCTTACGATTAGCTTGTTAGACAGTTTGACATTTAATGGACATCTAACTGACATGTTGGGCATAATTTAAATCATTTGTGTTTCTTATGTTGAAATTCCCATGCTAAGATAATTGAAGTGCAGATATGTCTGAATAAAAGAGTGCTATCATCTTGGGTTATCCAAAATTGTATTATCGCATGCCGCCTCGACACAACTTTCTAGCTTTCCTCTCCAGTAGCCTATGAACTTAAAAGATTCTATTTTCACTAAAAATCTAAAATTGAACCTTTTTGTGGCAAAAGTTTTGAGGGGATAGACCCTTATGGACTTTTAATGAGTAGCAGCAAACAACACATTGATATGCCCCATACATTTAGCCTCATAAGAAGCCATCACTCAGAAATGTGGCCTGAATTACATTTAGATGGATTTAAACTTTATTATAAAGTCATTTAGCAAACCTTTCTACACCACACGTCCCTCTGGTAGACATGCTGTTAGACTTGTGACTGTTGTTCCTAAACAGAAAATAATTTCCCTCCATTGCTTTGTGATAACTTCCTTCCAGGGGCGGCAGACTTGACCTGCTCACTCCTCCTAGAATCACCTCTATTATTTGTCCGGGACAGCAGCCCTTTGGAGGGTGGGGGGGCTCTCTGAAAGGTACAGGGTCATGGATGTCCCAATCCATCTCTGTCTGCCAAGCGATTGATTGTGATTTAGTGCGTGGGGCATGAGATGGTGCGGTTCCATTCTGAAGAGCGATAGGTGGGAACCCTTTGACTCCCAGCACATGGCAAGCAGAGGCAGGGCTATGGTGAGGTGTCAGAGGCAGCTGGTGGGGGTAACTGGGGTGGATCTGGCGGTTGGATGGAGTCAATGGGGGGTGTTGCATAGATCACAAGATAGAAGGTGTCAGAGATCCAGGACAAAGCCCCCCAACCAACGGCCTGAGTCTATCACTTAGCCCATCCATCACCCGTCCAGCTTTGTGGTTAGCATAACGGTTGCTAGCTAATCGTTTCATCATCAGGGAGATAATGGAGATGACAGGGAAAACCGAGTAGCAGCAAGGCCGCGCCAGTGGTATAAGGCCATACAGAAGTGGCTTTATGCCAGCTGGATGAAATATGTAGAGATTTCCCTTGACTCCTGACTCATATGTGAATGATGTCAAATAGAGCCTTGCATTCAAGGTTTACTTCTCGGAGGTACAGGCTTGGTGATGAACATTAACATCAGTTAATGGTTACACATGAGTGTACCATGGAGCTGGTTTCAAGCTTTGGAACGGCATTTGTTTCTCTTCGTTAACTCTGAATGAAACCACCATAAATCTAAGGGGAGTTTCCCCATATTGGGCTCTGAGAAACTCAGAGGAGATATCTGCCCTGATTAGGAGAATAAAAACGTGTCTGGTGTTAAGAAGATATGCTTCATATCCTGTCAGCTGCTCTGATTTCCCAGTTCTCTTCTAAATATCACAAGATATGCATAACATTATCTGACTGGAAATCAGAGAAAATGGCTTACACTTAATAATATAATCTTTAAATCTCAGTACTCAGGAGCAAAGTTCAGAGAGAGTGGTCTTCTAGTTCTTGACTGAGCTTTGTGTCCTAGATCAGACCAGATACAAGCTGTCTTCGAAAGGATGTTAAGCCCAGCCACAGCCTCGCTTCAGTGGGCTACTCTGGCAGCTTAACTGTATTATCAACCTGAGAGGCCTTGGTAGGGCCAGATCTTGAAATTAGAAGGTAGACGTTAGGTGGAATTGTTTGTGGAATTATGTAGTGTTATACTGGATTTGTTTTACATAATGAGAGCTTTATCTGGTGTTAATTTTAAATCATATTGATCAAAAATTCTTTCACGCATCATTTACATACATAGCATATCCACATTTTTTTTTTTTTTTTTTTAATCACCTGTTCCATAATTCTACATGTAACAATAATGTTGTAAGAGCAGCAGTGAACAAAGGCCGGCATATTGTCAATCACAGGAAGTTGTGTCAGCCAGGTAAATGTGTAGCCAGTAACCTGATCTGCTGTTGACAGAACAGGGACAGGTGCTCCAACCAAACTAATCCATATATGCATGCTAGACACACTGTGTCAATCTGCCTTTAATAGATGACCTGACAGGTCATCTATTAAGGCAGATTGATTCAAAGCTTTTTAAGACTACTCCGTAACCATTCCAGGCCTGGCCATACCTTTGTTGTTGCCATTAAAATTGCAGTAATTCAAGATGGCCTACATTGGAAAGGGAAAGGAATGTTCCCTGTTTGCGCAGCTAATGCTGAAAATATTTTGTTACACAAGATGAGGGAACATCTCTGGAAATTATGTCTGAACTTTACGAAGGGAAAATTAAATAGCTGGGCGGTTTGTCATCTGAAGTATTTGATACACAAAAAGATACTTCAGCTTTATTGAACTGAAGTTTCTTACAAAAAAATGATTCAGTATGGGGCTCAGGGAGGGTTGATACCATGTCTGTGGACTTATTGTCATAGCTTGCATTACCATTTCACATAAAAGCCTTGCGTAAAAAACATATAAACCAGAATTCTCTTTGATTAAGTGTTATTATCAAACCCACTCCCATAAGGCCTCAAATGCCAAATAAAGGTTTACAGGCAGAGGCCAGACATCTGCTGTCCTCTGATTGGTTGAAAAGCTAGCAGCAGTCTCACCTGTTATCCACAGCCCAGTGCATGGTAAACACCCTCAGTCAGAGCTGTGGGGAGAAGGAGCCCATCTGGTCAGCCGCATTAACTACCAGCTCTTTAACAATGGCTTCCAGGAAAAAGGATAAGGGTCCAACAGGCCATATCAGCCAATAAAAACAGGCTATGCATGACATTTAGCGCCTGATGTGGGGCTTAGTGGTATACAGGTTACCTACTGTCCGTACCAGCCCCTGGCAATAAAACAAAAGGCAATCTCACAGAGCAGGGGGGATGCTGTGTGTAAAGCTGCCTGTTTCAGCTGTTGATCTCATAATTTTTGTGTAAAGATGCAGACAGAGCCTAGTAAAAGAGAATGAAGGGAATATTTTTTAGGATGCTTTCATATAAACATCACACAAATAAACCGGCAATACCTTTAGTTATGCGAACACTTTTATAATCACAATTATTCTCAGCTCTTCATAGCCATCCCAATAGGGAAGTGTCGTTGCATTTAAGGAGGAAGGACCATGACATCTAATTTTCTTTTGTGAAGAACAGTTTTTTTTGGATGGATGTAAATAAGAGAAGCATGAAGCAGATGAGAGGAGAGAGCAGTGTTAATAGATAGGCTGTCAATGGACAGCATTAAAGTGGTTATTTGACTAAACAGTGCCATCTTGTGTTCAATTACAACTCTGAAAACCTGGAAGGTGCAAATTACAGACAGTTGTAATTTTCACGAAAATAACAATATCTGTTGGCAACATATTCTTTTCTTGTGACAGCAGATTATGAGCTTTTTTTATTAATAGTGTGCACTTGATCCATTCTTTCACTTATTTTCCTACCTTTGCACACTGTTCAGCCCTCTAGTGTAGCTTTCAGTGGTGCTGTGCTACAGGCCACAACAATTAGTAACCCTCATCAACAAAATGGACTCAAACAAGTGAGAAAACAGGTAACTCTGGCTTATTATGAGACTGTATTTTACAACTGCATCCACCTAGCATGCAAAGGTTTGAGTCTCTAGATTTAGCAGTATAGAAGTCTCTATATGAGATCTATGGAACACAAAGAGGGATATGAAGACGGAAAGGTTCGGGGTGGAGTTTGAACAGCAAGCAATGTGCTTTCTACAGCTGCTGGCACTAATGAGGATAATTACCCCAGTAATAACATTAGCCTATCTGAGGGAATGGAGGGGAAGGACAAGTGGTTGTGTGTGTGTGTGTGTGTGTGTGTGTGTGTGTGTGTGTGTGTGTGTGCGCACACGCCTTCTATCTCACTTGCTGTCTCTCCCTCCTTCCCTGAATCTCAATATCTCTTTGTTAGCCCACAATAATTGTATTTGGGCCTCATATCCGCCATATCAGATTCGAGTTTGTACAAGGTAATTAGCAGGGGAAGGGAAGCCTCCACACCAGGAGGACAAATGCCCCCATGACATCATTCTGGCTCCACTCAGAAGGGGAAGGTTTTTTTTTTTTTTTTTTTATCTCTCTCTCCCTCTTCCTCCTCTTCATCCTCCTTGTCATTCAGCTTTTTAAAAAAAAAGAACACTGAATAGAGGCAAAAATGTAGCGGCAAGTTGATGACATTGAAAAGGAGGTGAGTTGGGGTTAAGAAGATAAAGAAATGAAGAGAAAAATTAGAGATAAAGGAGAGAAAGGGGTTGAAAGTGATTTGAGATGAGATGGAGGCCTGTAATCTCCAATCAGCTTTGACTAACAGACAGCGGGGAAAAGTTCCTCGACGTTAATGCAGCCTGCCATTCAGAAGGAGCCGGTGTATCCAGCTGGGAGTTGGGGGATGAGGGAAGGATTAACTGGCACTCAGGTGGAGAGAGATGAAGAGAATCAGACGGAGACCCTGTGGATGGTCACACCTTCTCTTGCTCCATCCATCTCTTTTTTTTCTCTCGGGGAACAAATGCACTGTACTCTATGTTTTCTGGGTGGAGTGGTGAAAGCAGAATGAAGTGGTAGAAGCTTTACTTTAGGGGCAGCTGTTTGCAATTTGTATACATTTAATGTTTTGAAGATGAGTCAGCAGTTTCCTTAGAATGCCAGTTCAAGGGATATTTTATTTTATTATATATATATAATCATACAAATGTTGTCAACTCTACAAAGCATTTGTTTTGACTAAATCAGATGTGATGTTAAATTATAAATTAGAGATAGTTATTCCTCTTACAATTGAGCAGGGAGCTGTGACTGACAACATTTTACCCTTTCATTCAAAAAATGAAAGATGATCCTTTATGTTAGACCCTGTTGTCTGGTAATTGAAACTGATTTAAATTAGTCCCAGGTAATCTCCAGATGCCAGCTGTCCATCACCACTGCTGTCCTCCAGATGCTCCTGTTTCTCCTCAGCATGACCGTTCATTCCCTTCACCACTGGAGAGCAGATAAGAAACAGTTTGAGTAAGAATATTACAGCATCTTTTAAAATAAGTTTTTTTTTAATTAGTTTGCCGTTCCAATGAGCTGCTTTAGCACAAACAGTCCACAGTATGATGCTCAGATACTCACCCTGTCTCAACACTGTGAGCTGTGCTGATGCAGACGTTTCCCCCAAGGCATTGTGGCAGATGCAAGAGTAGACCCCTGCATCAGAGATGTGGAGGCCCTGTATCTGAAGGTAGACACAGTTTAGCGCTGGGGACCGCCTCAAGCCTGAAAAAGGATGGGATGAAACCTCAAGAGATGCTAAAAATCCATTTAAAGGTAAGAAATAATATGTATAAGACTTTTGTCAGCAGTATGGGTAGTACAAGAAAGCAATTTAATAACATAATATGATTATGTTATGATCATTATCGATACACAAGTACCAATGTCAACTCCCTTTTTTATTATCAACAGACTTGTGGAACACACTCTGGGATTGTTTTGTTGCTTGGTAGTTGAGCGTTTAGCCAGTGCATGTTTACAATGAATGATGACACAAGAGGACATTGCTGTGTGGGTGTTCAAAAGGAAAGTCTATTCATGTTGTTAATCACTGTTTCTTCTTAGTAGAAGCCCTTTGTTGGGAAGTGATTGTTGTTTTCCCATTTTTTGGATGTGTATTTCTTTTCAGTTAGATAGCTATCATTGTGTTTCTTTTAAATGATTGTCTTGCATTATAAGACGTATCAGAATCTCTTGCATTGTAATATCACTGCAATCGATCCAAGATGGATTTGGAAGTTTAAAGGGCTATGCCAGCGATTTAGTGTGACACTTCCACAGAAGACATTATACAAGTATTTTACAGGCTCAGTAGTACTCCTTCTGGGAATTACTGGAATTTTTGGGTCTTTGTAAATTATAGACCTACTCTATCTGTAAAGTGTCTTGAGATAATTCTTGTTATGAATTGATACTATAAATAAAATTGAAGTGAATTGATGAATGAACTGAACTTCAAGTGTAAAATCAGTGGAATGGCTTTTTTTTTTTATCAAAAACATCTTAATCTATTAAGCAGCTAGGGCAAAGGCATACACTGTTTTATGAGATTTGCTGTGATGCGTAATAACTGCAGCTCATAACAAACCTGGACAGAGATGTGAGGATCATCTTCTGGCAGGACGTTGTCACTCCCTATCTTCCTCCTGCTCAGGTTTGGAAGAGCACACAATATCATTCCCGGTGTAGTTGAACAGGTTTCTGGGGCTTCGAAGGATACGGGGGCCTGCGGCAGAAGAAAGGGAGTACCCCAAGGTTCAGAACTAGGACCCTTCATGTTCCCTATCAAGACAACTATTCACATGCATTGAAATCTTGAAAATTAAAACTTTCCTGGACTGAAAACATATGTGAGAAAAGAATGTGGTAACCAGAGCGGCAGGGTCCTCTTCCAGTGAGCTTGAGGGTTGTGTTACGGTGGCTGGCGGCCTCTCTCATCTGGCAAACATTTAGGTACGTCCACCCATCCGAGCCACATACAGGGCCGTTTTCCTGACAGACACATGTAGGTTCTGGCTGCCGTGTGTCCCCTCTGGCATTTTTCTCTGGCAGACCAGGCCCTTTCCACAGCGGCCGTAGAACTTCTGAGTCCATGAGTCACACTGCTGACCCTCCACGTTAGCACACTGCTCACAGCATCCACAGTCGTCCTTCACCCGACCTACAGGACAGTTGTCAGGGGCCGGGAGGCAGAGGTGCTGGTTGCACTTCCTGCAACCCCCGCCCTCCTCCCACAACCGCAGCCACCCTCGGTGCTGGGTTGGCTGTGGCTGTGGAGCCACACACTCATGCATATACACAAACACAGGCAAAGCTGAGCCATGCTACTGACCTGCATCAGCACACAAAGTAATCAACAAAAGTCTTCCTGACGTAAGAACTTGAATGAAACTGTAAAATTGTTTCAAACTGAACCAAATTTATAAAAGCCAGTCCTGGTTGCCTGCTGTTCACTGACAGTCACATGTTGTTCCTCCTCTAAGTTTTAAATGTTTCCTTCTGTCTCCTCTCTTCTGTCCTCTTCTGAATGGTGGGATTGGTTTTCGTTATTATTACCATGTTCCCCTGCTGAAGTATTTTGCCATTTAGTTTTTCCCCCTTGAGATTTTTTCATCCGCTCCAAGTCCTTTCTAACAAAGAGACGGCATTTGCAGTGAATGAAGCGAGCAAACTTCATCTCTAAGGTATCCGACTCGTCTCATCTTTCTTTCCTCCCAAATCTGCTGCCTTTCTTCATGTGCCAGTGTCTCTGGGCAGGGCAGGACTGGCAAACAGGCTTCAGAAATGGCACAGGATATATAAGAATCCTGCTAAATCTGAACTTCATAAAAACGGAAAACGACAGCTGTCTATATAATCCCAATATATATTTAACATGCATTATTTGGGATAAAAAGGATCTAAAGTTAATAGAAAATGCAGAGTAGTGTTAAATTCCTGGGTTTGGAAACATTTTCTGATGATTTTATGACGATTGCTGTTAGTGTTGTGGAGGTTGGGAATGAGTAGTCTGTGCATGGAAAGAAGAAAAGTTTTAAATAATATGTAGATTTCGGTTTGAGGTTGTTGTTTCTCAAGTTTAGGAATATGTGCTGGTCTAGATATCACTCACCCAGAAATGTGCATTGCTAGCATAACATGGGGCCAGTCAGGAAACTTTTGAGGCATGGTGTTCACACAGCAGCTTCACAGATTAAGGATTAATATGATTTTATTTTGTATTGGTATGTTGTGATAATTTCCCTCAATCTAATTTAATTTAAATATATAACATATTGTTGTTTTACTTATGAGGTTATGATATAGCCTAATGATATTAATTTATGAATATTACCATTTAGATCTGCCATTTTGTTTATGTTTTTATCGACATAAAGACATATTGTGTGTATGGGGTGCACAGTTTGTTTGTGTTTGTTATGAAAACAATAATAAAACCTTGATCACAAAAACATGCTATAATATACAAACTATACAACTATCCCTCATTGTTATTTGAGTAGTAGCCTATGTGCACACTGTCTGAATGGACCTGACTGTATTCGTAAACATGCTAGGCTACATATTTAAAGAAAATGATATACGTATCTGTGTCTTTTTTAACTAAGCTGCACTTGTATTGCTGCATAAAGCTTTACTGTGTGAATTTTGTTTGTTTTATAACGTGGCACTTTTCCTTTGCCAGCCGGTATGTTTCAGATTTGCTCGGCACAATCACCTCCTTATGTAAATGGTCAAAGGCGTGGCTTTATTAGGTGTGTCTGACGTCACGGCATGTAAGGCGCTCACGTATCACGGCAGAGACTTTAAATACCGTGAAGGTAGCGATAAAACATATTGCGAATCCGTTTTGTACTTCAAAATTAAAACTGAATTATGCCCAGATTAACACAGGTTTATCGAATGTAATGGTTATTCTACCAGGTATTAAATCACGTACTGATCCGTTGATACATCACAGTTCAAGCTAAAGTGAATTCAATGTTCTGTGGTGCGATTTTAGGAATGTTTAAGCTTTTCTTTTGAAAGAAAACGTACAGGAAGTGGCGCGCCAATCATTAACATGATTCTGTTCCACGTTTCACCAGGAAGTAAAGAAATATGGAGAGAGGCAAACTCTCATTAAAAGAACTGACAGATAAAACGTCATTCTGTCTTCACACACACTTTCTTCCCTGCTTCTTCGAACCAGTTTTATCAAGAGATTCTGCCGAGAATTTACAATTTACATTTTTATCGGGAAATTTAGTAAGTCTTTTAACTGACAACTTCAAACATTCTGTACCATAAATATTTACGCTGTGGTCTCATTTTGACAGTTTGTTAAGGGAGTTGTACCTTTGCTTACTGGGTTAGATAGTAGGCCTAGTTTTAAGTAATTTAGTATTGAGAGGAACTGGCAGAAATGCATGACATATTGATATTAAATACACTTTTTAAGTGTTTTTTTTGATAGGCTAACGTTAAATACAAACCTTTTGTTTTAATTGTATACTCTGGCTCAAACGCCTAAGCACTGAATAATGATGTAATGGGAACACTTAGAAGAGTGTTAAGAATGTAGCCTAGGTGGCATGTAGTTAAATGTATGTATGTGTGTATAGAAAATTCCATTCCGATGCAGCCTTTACTGTGTTCATTTAAAAAAAAAGTGCTCTCTCAAAAGATAACAATAACTTCCAACAATGAAAAGTAGTAGTCACTGACGTATCATCTTGCAGGCACTATAATTGTTTTATGTGGTTATACAGGTTCAGGGTTGAACCGAGTGACCTGGGACAATGTGGGTGGGTCACATCTGTCAAGTGGGCCTAACAAACCTTTCAGGTTTGCTCAACTTGGCTCAGACTAAAGGATATCCTGTTTTTTTGGGGGGGTTTTTTCAGAGCAGGTCTAGGGTGTGCACTCAAGTCATTCTCCTACTTCCAAAATCAGGAACCACTCCATAACCAACTAAATAACCAGAGATGGTCTTTAAATGGAAGGTTGATTGTATGTTGTATTTCACAGGTGAGAGAATGGCAGAGAAGGTGCTGGTCACAGGTGGAGGAGGCTACATTGGGAGTCACTGTGTGCTGGAGCTCATTGAAGCAGGTTACAAGCCAGTCGTGGTAGATAACTTCAGTAACGCAGTAAGAGGTAAGCTCCCTTACTGGAACACAGTAACACAGGCTGATGAATAACTTTGTACACCCATAAACAAGTGTGTTTGTTTAGTGCAGTGATACTGTGTGTGTGTGTGTGTGTGTGTGTGTGTGTGTGTGTGTGTGTGTGTGTGTGTGTGTGTGTGTTACGTCCTATTGTGGATGGAGGAGAAGGAGATGTGCCAGAGAGCATACGTAGGATAGAGAAGCTCCTTGACACCAGCATTGAGTTCCATGAACTAGATCTTTTGGACCAACCTGGCTTGGAAAAACTCTTCAAAAAGGTCAGAAAGTGAATACAGTGGATTTATTAATCTGATTAGAACTAGAACAATTCAACTCATTTAATTGCTTTGTCAATCGATAAGCAATGACAATGAACCGTTGTAATCATTGTTCATGCAAAAATGCCAAATCTTTGTTATTGTTGAATGTAAGAATGTAATGCTTTTCTTTGTCATGTATGCACTGAAATATCTTTAGGGTTTTGACTGTTGGTTAGATAACACAAACCATTTCAATATGTCCGCTTTGCCGAAATGTTGAGGACATTTTTTACTGTTTTCTGACATTTTATAGACAAATTGATAAATCAAGAAAATAGTTACCGTTAGAAATGAATAAAAAATTGTTAATTCTAAAAAAATCAAGAAAATACATTGGCAGATTGATGGATAATGAAAATAATTGTTCATTGCAGCCAAAAATCAGATTTCTGCAAATGTAAAGTTTTTTTTTCTAATAAATCGGATCTAAAATAACTATTATTGAATAAATGCTGGGCGAGTTTGCTTTTGAAGGGTTGTATTGTATGTATTCAGGGCCATCTGATAAATACACCAGTATTTATACAATTCCTCGCTTTTATAGGCTTTTATTTATTTTTATTTTTTTTACCAAAGAATGTCCCTGCTGGCTACCATACATGCTCAGAAAGCATTGACAATGGGTAGTGCATGGGCATATACTGTAGGTAGTAGGTGTGCATATAAGTTATAAAAAAACATACACATGCCTAAATATCTATATGTGTTGCAGCATTCTTTTATTGCGGTGATGCACTTTGCTGGTCTGAAGGCTGTTGGGGAGTCAGTGGAGCAGCCGTTGCGCTACTACAGAGTCAACCTCACCGCCTCCATGAACCTGCTTGAGGTCAGTTTAAACTTTGTCATCTGAACTTACTCCTTATGTCCTTCATTCACCATTCATTTCTGAACTGATATTTATTTGCACTTCATCTTTGTTCACTGAGTGCATGACAGCATGTATTCATTTGATACTGAGTCGGCTAATTCTAACACTGCACCCTTCATAACTTTTAACTTGTGGAGCCCACTGTGTCTGCCAAACTTAGCGTTTAATGCTTACACCTAAGGTGTGTGTGCTTTAGACTGCTGACTGTATGTGTGTGCGGTGTTTGTTTGCATCTGCACGTGTCCCAGGTGATGCAGGCTCACAAGGTGCACAATCTGGTCTTCAGCAGCTCGGCAACGGTGTATGGAGACCCTCAGCACCTTCCCATCGACGAGAAGCACCCCGTGGGCGGCTGCACTAACCCCTACGGCCAGAGCAAGTACTTCATTGAGGAGATGATCAGCGACCACTGTAAAGCTGAGAAGGTACTGATCAGGAGGCAGAAAGGCATTCAAAGATGCACACGCATATACATATTGTGTCTCATTATTGCCTATGTGTCAGCAGGATTGGAATGCAGTGCTGCTGCGTTATTTCAACCCAATTGGGGCTCATTCCTCTGGACTTATAGGAGAGGACCCTCAGGGTATCCCCAACAACCTGCTGCCATATGTTGCCCAGGTACACAAACTCTCTGACAAATACATGCCTAGATCAGATCAGAGCATGCAATGCATATTCCATATGTTTGGTAGTTATTAGCTATTGGATGATTTTCCATTGTTTGCATTGCTTAAATTATCTCCCTCATAGGTGGCCATTGGGAGAAGAAAGTGCCTCAGTGTATTTGGGAATGACTATGACACACTTGATGGGACAGGTAATGGAGAAGACCTGTAACTGCTGTGCACATATTTAATTGTGGTTTGAAATATAATTTGGCCAGGGGGCTCTTAATGACAAGCAAACTGTCATAGCATATATTCATGTAGTTTCTTTCTCTTGCTAGGTGTGCGAGATTATATCCATGTCGTAGATCTGGCAAAAGGACACATAGCAGCTGTGAAGAAGCTGAAGGACAACTGCGGCTGCAAGGTACATTTAAAAAAACAAAAGACTAAAGCATTTTGAAACACATTTTCTGTCATTTTCTGGTTCCTTCTGCATTCACTTCAATACATGATTATCTGTAGGTTTACAACCTGGGAACAGGGACAGGCTACTCTGTGCTCCAGATGGTGAAAGCCATGGAGAAGGCATCAGGGAGAGAGGTGAGTGACAGAAGAGCTCTTTTCTCTCCAAAGTAAATTCTCTTCAGGGTCAGCGATCGTATTGTGTCTTCTGAGAGTAACTGAAGTGACTTGGAGCAGTAACCACACTACATTGTGTTATCTTGTTGGTTAAAGGATGGGAAAGCTGACATTGACTGTGATGGTGGCCCCTGATTCACTGACAATCCCACTTTTTAGGCTTAACCACCCTCCTTTTTGTTAATTAAATATAAACTTAATGTGTCCTCTCAATAGATCGCATACAAAGTCGCCCCACGTAGGGGAGGAGACATAGCATCCTGCTACGCTGACCCTCGTCTAGCCGAGAAGGAGCTGGGCTGGAAGGCTGAATTTAACCTGGAAAGAATGTGTAAGGGCAGGCACACTGCATACATCTACATGGATTTTAATAAGGGCTTTTTTGGTGAAATATTTCCCCATAACATCCTGATGTTATTTTTTCTGTTCCCATGTAGGTGAGGATCTGTGGCGCTGGCAGTCCATGAACCCCACCGGATTTTCCAAAGACACAGCTTCTTGATGCAACTCCAGCCTTCTGTTGTTGTTAAATCTTCTTCTAAATCACCGGGCCAAAGGGAACCATCAACTTCCTCATTTTTCCATTTCATATTAACACATGATTGAGCTGAATGCTTTATGTTTTGTCTTGTTTAATTTTATATTTGTTCTTTTATTAATGGTTATTTACTGTTTATATTAAAAGTAACAGTTAACACAAAAATGTCTTTCTGATTTTACTTTGTTATTTCAGATTAACAAGAAATATTTGATCTTTCTCTTACTAATGTATTGATCTGTGAGCCATAACAATGATGAATAAATACATTTTCTTACTGAGAAAACTGAAGCCTTCATTTCCACTCTATTATGAAACAGGGCTGTTTCAAATTATTGTGAAATGAGTTGTGATTAGGGGAGATTGACTATTTCAATGCTAACAAAAAGAAAAATGATTCAGTGACAAAAAAATAAGATTATTCCAGTAAAAGATACTCACTTGTAAATATGAGTTTGAAAAGTCACTATTGAACATCACAAAAGACTATTATCATAGTGATATCAAGGCAGTTTAAAAAAAATCTCCCAGTATGATATGGGCAGTAGAGTGTTTATACAAGCTACCAATCCCTACAGAATGATAGTAGAAATATTGCACAATTTTATATGGCTGGGATAGTCTGTGTTCAATATTAATATGTTGTCCATACAATACATTTAAAGGGGGCACTAGGGCTTTAAATGGCTCCTTGAACCCTCGGGCACCCAGTTAATAAACACCCACGTCAGCACACTGCTCCAGTCGCTCTAACCGGGTTTCGGTCTTTAGGGCTGAGCAGGAAGTGCCTGACTGTGGACCCTGGACGAGAAAAAAAGAGCACAGAAAAAAAGGCAAAAGAAATTAAAAATGGAAATGGTGGCAGACTTGGGGGCGAATAGACTCTATCGGGCGCCGGGTGAATCAAGTCACCAGTGAGTATCGATGGATTTTGTCAGGGGTATCACGGCGTGGGGCGTAAGCGGGTCCTTTCGACACCTCACGCCTGGGAACGAGTCGCTGGGTTTGGGCAGCAGGCAAATCCTCCCCGGTGCTCGCTGCGCTCCGGACCTCCGGCGAGAAGTGGGGGTGGTCTTTAGGATGAAAACGGGCGTTTTAGCGCCTAATATAATATACTATGTGAATATATTTATTTATCAACTGGCAGCATGCACAGTTGCTGGAGGTTTGTATCTATTTTTCTATTGTGTGCTGCTGGAGCCTGAAGTGGGCGTCGCTCCAGGACAGACTGGGCTGCTCTGGTACGCCGCTGCCCGCTTTTCTCTCGCAGGACTGCAGCACTCTCATGCCGTTCTGTAGGTCGACTGATACCTGAATTAAGGGAGAATAGCTCGGTAAAGACACTAGACTTGGTTTCGTGTGAAATGAGGAGCACTATAGAGTCTTGCTGGCGGGCGTTGCACCGTGGGTTATCGGGCGTTGTGAAGCCTGTCAGCAAGCATCGCGTAGCCTAATTAAAAATGAATGCGTGTAATGCAGACTTTACATGAGGATGGCGAAATAGGTTACTATAGAAAAAGAGGAACTATTCTGAAAATGTGGTTTCGGCAATTTCTTTCTCTCTTTGGATATCATGCCCGGTAACAGTGCTTTCTTCTCGTCCCATGAGTCTGGTTTGTTTGTAACATCAGCTATTTCTTGCGCGCTTTAGCGTCCCACAGGGATGATTACAGGGTTTTGCCACCCGATGCCCTCTGACTGGAGTCGGGTGTAGCCCATTAGAAGAAGATTTTGATTGAAGGCTCGTCCAGCCAATCACAGTGCAGAATGAAGTCCTGTGGGCGGATGGTCTGCTGAGCTGGAAATAGTCCAGGGCAGAAACAAAGACAGGGGAGAATTGACAGCTACATCAATGGGGTGTCACTGGTATGTTTGCTATGTGACCTGCTGTCAATATTTGGGGTCTGTAGCTAATCATTTACCACGGTAAGCTGGTAATAAGGTCAAATGTCCCATGAATCACACCCCAGGAGTGCATGTTTCCCTTAATATGTACAATTCAATTACGTATTATGTATGCATAGGCTCGTGCATAAATAGTCTTAGCTTGTTTATTCTAGATCATTAAGATGGAAGTGTCTCCGTTTCAGTAATGAGTGTCCACAAGGCCTCTATGATCTGTTATTGTCTTGCAGAACAAGTTAGTCTATGCCCCATGCACAACCAGTGTGAGTGCTATCATGTTGTCTCCTGCAGGCAGCCTCAGAGGTGGTTCAACACCGCTGACATCACAGTGTCTCACCAAAGCAGCCTGCTGAAGCAGCTCAACCAGCAGCGCCGCCAGGAACTTTTCTGTGACTGCAGCGTGCTGGTGGAGGGACAGCTCTTCAGGGCCCACCGCAACGTCCTGTATGCCAGCAGCGGCTACTTCCGCATGCTGCTGTCCCAGGGGCCCGACGGGCTGTCCGACTCTGTCAACGCCACCTTTGATGTCTTCAGCCCTGAGACCTTCACCGTCATCCTGGATTTCATCTACTCTGGCCAGCTGGATCTCTCCAGTCACAATGTGATTGAGGTGATGTCTGCAGCCAGCTACTTGCAGATGAACAATGTCATCAACTACTGCAAGAACTTTATCAAATCCTCCTTGGACATCAGTGTGAAAGATGAAGACAGTGACCGCTGCCTAAGCTTGTCTGAGACCTGCAGTTTTACCAGTGGGGCAGGAGAGGAAACCTCAGAGCAGCAGCAGCAAAGCCTCAGCTCTGTCAGCCCACCACCGGCGCTCTGGACCCGGGACAACTCCAGATCTCAGTCTAGCTTTATGGGGAAAGACCCAGACCAGGAGTCATCGACCTCAGCCCTGAAGACTAACCCAAGCAGCCCTGCTGATGATCTCAATGCAGAGGCAGAGGACCTGCAGGACCCTCAGGACCCTCTGTACACCTTGCCTGGATCAGAGCGCCGGCGAGGTAAAGGGGGAACCAAGAGGAGAGCATCCCACAGCACCCGCTCCAATCAACCTGAAGACTTAGACATCGAGGAGGCGAGAACACAAAAGGCTGAAAAGGCAGAGGAGCTGTATGCTACTCTGCCACCTATTGTGGGTGTTATTGGACACTTTAATAAAGGTGAGTAGGACTGCATGTGATGAAATGGAAAGACAATAGTTCTCTAGAGAAGTGAGAAAGGGAATAACATCATCAGCAGACTGGCACAAGGGTTACCCTCAAAAGAAGCCAGTAAGATATCCACGGAATAAACAGAAAAGCCAAAGCTCTGAACACTTTCTCTTCCTCTTTGCAGACTCCAACCCCATTATGCGCTTCAAGTGTCCCTTTTGCACACACACGGTGAAGAGGAAGGCTGACCTGAAGCGTCACTTGCGCTGCCACACTGGAGAGAGGCCATACCCCTGTCAGGCCTGCAATAAACGCTTTACTCGCCTCGAGCATCTTCGTAGCCATTTTGAGACGGTAGGTTTATTACAACCAGGAGGTTAAAGTCATTCATTATTGATGAAACGGCTTGAGAAACATAGACATTGTGATAAAGAAAAATCATGTATGAGTGTTACACATACCATACAGCTACAGAAACACAAACCAACTTTTTGAATATAACATTCTTTTGTTTTTCCAAAGATCCATCAAGCCAGGAAGCTGGTGTGCAGGAAGTGTAAGTGTCAGGTGACGGAGGAGACTGGGCATGTGGTGTGTGAGGGCACACGACGCTACCGCATGTGCACCACGTGCATCCAGGAAGTAGATTGTGATGAGATCCCCATGGACAGTCTAGATGGTGCTAGTGAGGAACCGGCCCTGTTATTGGGAGTGGACGGGGAGGAGGAGGGGGACAGTAAGAGGAGCTGGATGGTAACCGATGACGACGACCTGGCTGAAGACTCGGGGGCTGACCTCATCATCCAACAGGTTGACGACAGTGATGAGGAGCTGCAGTGAAATGAAACCAAAGTGTGTGTGTGTGTGTGTGTGTGTGTGTGTGTGTGTGTGTGTGTGCGCGTGTGCGTGCGCACGTGCGTGCTAAAGCCATGCAAGAGAATTTATGCACAAAATATGTAATCCACTAATGTAAATACACACATTTATGATATATTAGTTGTCTATTAGTTACATGCAACTGTTTAATCTTTACTTTAAATGAGATGTTGACCTTTGTGACAAAATGGAATGCTTTTTGTTAAACTTCATAAAGATATGCAGTATCCAAAGCATGCATATTCAGTGTTTCCTTTGCTTCAATTATAGTTAAATGATAACTCTTTCAAATATATATATTTTTTTCATATGCATGGAAGAATACCTTTGCTACTTTTTGGGACTGCTTTGATAAAAGCTGGACAGAATAGTGACTCTACTGCTATGTCCCTACTTTCTGTAGGGAAAGTGAAGAGAATACTTTTTTTTCCCCAATGTCACACGGTTGCAGTTTTCTATATTTATGTTTAATTATAATATGCACTATGATAAAAAAAAAACAATTATAATTTATTTGTTGTTTTTTTATACATTAAAATATTTTTATACATTGCTGTGTCTGTCTTTTCACCCAATTTGTAGTGTAAATGGAAAGTGCATGCAATCAAATCTTATAAAAGGAAATTAAATTAAATACAAGAACATTAAAGGAAAAAATAATGAAATACACAATAAAATAAAGGCAAACATGCAACTATAACATTAATTGTGTATATATGCTCTTTGTTTTTATGTCATTTCAGAGAGTGTATCAGTTATGTAAAGACTTGAAGGAAAACAGTAACATGCATGTATTGTTTTAGAAAAAGTACATATGCCTATAAAATAAATTCCCAATAAAATCAACATATTTGCCATACAATTAATTGTGGCGTCATTAAACGACAGCTTTAAATTGTGTTATACTGTTGGAAATGATAATCTGACAAACATTTGACAGTCAATGACAAATTGCTTTTATCTGAATTATTTTTTCAATTCAAATTCCCGGGCAATAGATGGCGCCCTTGCAGTGCTTTTATCATCACTCCGTTCCATCCTCTCCAGGAAGAAGTGAGGTCAGACTGGCGGTCGGACCATCATGGCTGCCGTAATGAGGCTTGTAAACAGAAGCTATTTAAGTTCAGTCATGGGTCAGAAGTATGTGGCGTTTAGCTCAACAGCAAAGGTCAAAGCAGTGAGTTTTTTGTGCTTGTATCTTCCAGCAGGTTAAACTGTGCACGTATAGCTAGCAGCCTGGGCGGCATTGCTTGTCAACCTTAGCGTCCTCTACGGTTAAGCTAACATAGTCTGTAAACTAGGCAGCAGTTAGTTGGCCACTTGCTACTAATACTGCTACTTCACACCTGTGTTAAATATGTGTGTGTGTGTGTGTGTGTGTGTGTGTGTGTGTGTGTGTGTGTGTGTGTGTGTGTGTGTGTGTGTGTGTGTGTGTGCGCGCGCGCGTGCGTGCGTGCGTGCGTGTGCGCAGGCTGGCGTAAGAGCAGGCCAAGCTCTTCCAGAGAAGGTGAAAATAGTGGAGGTGGGACCCAGAGATGGTCTTCAGAATGAAAAGGTAACATTATGTAAGAAGTGTTGGTTAATTTGATTACACATCAGCTATTATAGCCAGAAAGTATCTCAGTCTAACATTAACACCACTCATTGCTGCATCAGTGTACTAAGATAGAGCAGGTGCATTATGTATTCTCAGTCATGCATTTGTCTCAGTGTTTTTCAAGTGTTACTCATCTTGTTGCTTTACTGCTCCCACTCTCAGACTATGGTTCCAACAGAGACTAAAATAAATTTGATTGACATGTTGTCAGCGTCAGGGCTGCCAGTCATTGAGGCCACCAGCTTTGTATCCCCAAAATGGGTTCCACAGGTGAGTTTGTTCTCCCACTCAGAGCCATTCATATGGAATGTGCTGACACACCCAACGAGTTACAGAAACCAAACCACAGTGTATGAGAATGGAACCGTTTTGTTTTTTTTCTAAAGCACTAATGGTTTCTGTCATCTTGTCCAAATGTTAGATGGCAGACCAGGTGGAGGTGATGAAGGGGATTGATAGGAAACCTGGAGTGTCTTACCCGGTCCTCACCCCCAACCTCAAGGGTTTCCAGGCTGCGGTGAGTGTCAATCATATACCAACACGCTTTCCAAATAGCTTCACTGAAATAGTGTATACCCAGCTTCTTCTACTGTAGGTGATTTGTCTTAATGTGTCATTTAAAATGCATTTTCCTGGCTCTTGCTTACTACAGATAAAGGCGGGAGCTTCAGAGGTAGCCATATTTGGTGCTGCATCTGAGCTGTTCAGTAAGAAGAACATAAACTGCTCAGTGGATGAGAGTTTACAGCGCTTTGACGAGGTTATGAAAGCAGCTAAAGAGGCTGGTGTTCCAGTTAGAGGGTAGGTTCACTGTCTCGCTCTTGACTGTCAACAAACGTATAAATCATTGTAATTATAGCGTTTGATTTTTGCATGAATTTCCACTCTGTTTCTTGTCACCGCAGGTATGTGTCATGTGTTCTTGGATGTCCATATGAAGGCAAGGTGGCACCTGAAAAAGTTGCACATGTGCGTTCTCACTTGATGCATGTTTACATTATGTAAAATGGCACAATGTAAACACTGTGTCACTCATGCAACCAGCTCAAGCTTTGACTCTCTTGCAGGTAGCTAAGCGTCTGTACTCCATGGGCTGCTATGAGATCTCTCTGGGTGACACTATTGGAGTGGGGACTCCAGGTAGCATGAGTAAAATGCTAGAGGTGGTGAGCAGAGAGGTGCCAGTTAATGCCTTGGCAGTGCACTGCCACGATACCTATGGCCAGGCCCTTGCTAACATCCTTGTAGCTTTACAGGTCAGACCTGGTTCTTGTTATTTTAATGCTATTTGAAAATATCTTGTCCATGTAGGTAATCTTTTGTTGATGTTGTGTAAACTTCAGTCAGTTTCAAGGTACAGATTTTCTGTGTTTTGCAGATGGGAATCAGTGTGGTTGACTCGTCAGTAGCTGGACTGGGTGGTTGTCCCTATGCCCAGGGGGCTTCTGGGAATGTTGCTACTGAAGATGTAGTCTATATGCTGCATGGACTTGGGATTCAAACAGTAAGTTTGTGTTTCTCTTTAGCCTCCCCGGTCTTTTGGTTCTTTTTAGTAGAGATTAAAGATGCTGCTCTTGCTTTTTTGTTTACTTAAATAAAAAACAAAGAAGCTTATTTTTAACCTATTTTTTTTTTTTTTTATTTATGTACTTTTATTTTCTGATGAGGAAAAACTGGTCTTTCATGAATTATATGCACCAGCTTTGCACAATGTTCTGGTCCACCCCATCATAAATTAGTTTGCAGTTCTAATTATTGTGTACGATGTGAGCTCCAGCAACTTTGACCCTCTGACTTTCTGTCCTCATCTCAGGGAGTGGACCTCTCAAAGCTGATGGATGCTGGAGCTTTCATCTGTCGAACCCTCAACAGAAAGACTAACTCCAAAGTGGCGCAGGCCACCTGCAAGCTGTAGACAAAAGCCAAACCACAGGCTCTTTCACAGACCGTACACTGCAGCACAACCATGCAACCTGGAGCCATTCTCTGTATGTTCTATTCTCCCTATTCTCATTTTAGTTTGATTCATCCTCTCCCGGTATGAGATTATTACTTTAAGATTTAGATGGTACTACTGACCCCTCCCTCTGTTTAGAATAAAATACCTGATTCACTACATGATAGCATAGCTGGAACAGTGCCTTATGTAAAGTCAGTCTAATCATACATATCCTACTTTTCTAATTCCATGCCTTCACCAGTTTTTTTTTTAATAGTGTGCTTGCATTCCTTTCTGGGCAGTGGGTTTATAATAATAAAATGAACCAGTAAAAATGTCCTAGATATGGATAAACTCACTGATGTATTCAGTGATCACTGTCTTCAAATTAATTCTCTATATAGGGAGCGTCTATGTAAACTTATCAGTTCTTTTGAACTTGGGCATTGTACTGGCTTGTGAAAAAAATATTGATGTGCTGTGTATTTATTTTAAAATGCCCCTCTTCAAATTCAACATGTAAATATTCAACTAGATTGTGAATTTTAAAAATAAATACTATTTCATAAATAAAATGTGCTGTTGATATAAAAAACAAAAGAAAATTAACAGCATTGTGATGAATCTACAGGCTCAATAGTGATTTTGCAGTTTTTTTTGCGGAAATGATTCATAAATGAAATACTGGTTTCTTTGCTGCACCTTGTTAAAACCTGACAAGTCTGACAGGCAGACTGAGATTCTTACTGCAGCCCTCTGCAACACTTAGAAACAGATCATAGCTATCGGAGACAGGAAAATGGCATGTCATGATGACTCGCGGCTAATTCAAATGAATAAATGCTAATCGGCATACAAGCCTAGTGTTTTTTAAACAATGTTTTTATTAATTTTTTCATTGCAGCCTGGTGATTGTTAATGTCAGAAACTTAGTAATGAGTCAGCATGAATGGAAAAATTCTGCTCCTTAAATAATGATCAGACAGTATCCTGGGAGAAAACATGTTTGTCCCACATGTGTAAATAGAAACTATATTTCAGAAATGAAATTAACATAAGGCATCATTTAGCAGCCCAACAGAAACCCATTCAATACATTTTATTAAGTTTTGTAAAAATGGCATTGTTAACAAGTGCATAAAATACATTTCCATCTGATGTCCACAGTGGACGATTAGGGGCTCACAAAAATGCGTGATATAGTTCAATGAGCCATCTGTCCAACCTTCTTCCTCTTTTGTGCTCTGCCAACACAGAATTAAACAGCAGCATTCCTTTCGCCTTATTTAAATTAACAGTGGTCTTGGATGAGGTGAGTTTGTGTACAAGCACATCAAAACACACAGTCTATGTACAGCGTGTGACTGTGCAGCATAAACCTGAGATCAAGCATATGTCCACAGAGGCTTTAGATTAAGAAATATACCAATAACGTATGTGTTTTGTTGCTCACCTGAAAAAAATAAATGCAGTAAAAACATTTTTGTTTCGGCCAGTATGCACACCTTCAAATATTACTCAGCCATTAACTCTGACTTTGGAGTGTCCACACTCCAATGCAGAATTGTTTACCATTTTTTGATGTCATCAGGACAACGCACCGTGAAGATAAAGCAATGTCAGTTCAGTTAAATAAAATGAGATCACTAAAATAAATGAAAACAATTCAATGGCAACAGAGCACCCTGGCACAGCACTGTATTCAGTGGCAGATAGGGTGAATATCTCTGCCAGGAATGTCCTGCTTCCTTTCCCTCCCATGTCAGAACTCCAACCACAAGAAAGAGAGAAACCTGACAGGAATGTTCTAATATAGGTGAAGTTGAAAAGGCACACAGACCTTTATTGTATTAAAAAAGAAAAACACAGTTATTAACATCAATTTGGCTATAGCTGACTTGGAAATATTGACTTGGAAACCAAAGTGATTGTGCTCAAAAAGAGTCTTAGATGTGGACACAGGGGCCCACGGAATGTTTCCAGTACTGATGACTCAACTTCCAGGGTCTGACTCATACACATATTTGGCTCATAGTTCTGACTCTGTTTTCTGAGGATTGTCAATAGGTATTAGCTCAAGCACTGCTGATCTCTTGATTTCAGCCTGATCTTTGGCTCACAAAAATGACAGATCAGGAGCAGAGGCTCATATCTTCTCTTCAAGTTTGAGTCCAGGTGGCCTGTGGGAAGACTTGACTCCACTTCTAAAGGATGGAGGCTGTTCCTTTTGGCTCAGCGTTGGCATAGTGCCGATGCTGTTGTCAAAGGGCCCCTCATTGTAGTCGTCGTGACGCACAGCAATTTTGCGCTTTTGCCTATTGAGCTTGTTCGCAATTCGCACTATGCGTTTGGAGATAAGATAAATGATCTCGCAGATGTTCAGGACAATGCAAAGTCCCGAAGCTCCGACCATGAAGTAGCTGAAGACCTTCTTCTCGGTGGGGTGGCCAATGTAGCAGTCCACCAGGTTGGGGCAAGGTTTCACACCGCACTTGACCAGCCTCGGCAGGTAGAAGCTGTCGTAGATGTGGTGGAGGATGTAGAGGAAGGTGGCCTCGATGCCCGTCTTTACGAAGAGGCTGATCAGATAGGTCCACCACAAGCCGCCGTGTTTCTTGCCTGTGTTGTTGTACAGCTTGCTATCGTCTCCATGCTTTGCTCTGTACTTGCGCTCGCGTTCGTCACGATATGCCACGTGCATGACCACCATGAAGGACGGGCAGGTGACAAAGATGAGCTGCAGGGCCCACAGGCGGATATGGGAGATGGGAAAGAAGTGGTCGTAGCAGACGTTGGCGCAGCCTGGCTGCTTGGTGTTACAGTCAAAGTCCTTCTGCTCGTCGCCCCACACTCGCTCCGCTGCCACAACGTACACCATCACCCTGAACACAAACACCACAGACAACCAAACACGCCCAAACGCTGTGGAGTATTTGTTCACCCCACTGAGGAGGGCTTGGAAGGTCTTCCAGTCCATGTCTTTGGCTGGCAGTCAAATACCTCTTCTCTGGAAATCCTCTCTTGCTGATAGTAGTTTATCTTCAAACCTGAAGGAAGGCAGAATGAAGAATGGGTGAACATGTTTTAATTGGCAGCATGGAGTATTCTGCTTTCACTCTGTTGGTGGTGTCTCACTTAGCTACTCCAGGTGGCTTCAATCACGAATAAGCTTTCATTCTGACATTTTAAATCATTCATTTGTCTTGCAAAGCGGATTTAATCACAAAACATCTCACAGAGGCCTCATTTATCAACCCTACCAGAAACAACCACAGACAATAACACACAGTTAGGAGTAGGTCTCGAGCCAAAAAGTCCTAAGAGCGTCCATGAAGGAAACAAGTTGGACCAACGTTATTAACACACTCGGAGTTTAGTAGTATTTAGTAAGTATTTCAGAAAGCGGTATGCCTACTTTACAACGTTTATACAAAGATTGATTTAAGAAACAACGTAAATACTGTCAGCCTTCTGTTATGTATGTGTTCACATAAAGCACACTTCAGCCTTTTCAATATGTCTGAGTCTTAAAAAAAAACAGCCTTTTACGCACATGGTGAATGCGTTATTTAGACATATTTTATTGATAGTGTTGGCTCTTTAGCGACATGATGCCCTTCTACAACCACCGGAGATTATTTATCGTTTCATAGACTGCCGTATAAAAGGAATCAACTCATTTCCAATTGGCTGAAACGCGAACGTCACAAAGCTGAACTCATCTTAGACACATCCAAAGTTCATTATAGCGAGTTTGTTGCACTTACCAAAAGAAGTATTAGTCCATTACTAGTTGAAAGACACGCGCTTACATATATTTCCGCGGAATTTCTTGCCGCTTTAATGTCGTTTTAGTCCTTTAACGCACATATTTGGTTCCCTTTAGACAGGTAGAGAAGCGCAGTGTTGAGAAATGCGCCTGTGGGTGTGGTTAAAGAAGAAAAACTGGAGCTACCCCAGATGTTCCTCTCTCTCTCTCTCTCTCTCTCTCTCTCTCTCTCTCTCTCTCTCTCTCACTCATACCCAAGTGTTAGGTGGCAAACCAAATATTGTTGTTTGAAAGGAATTATAACAGTTATCACAGAAACCATCTCCAGGGACTTTGAGTAGGATTTGGAGATAAGCCTACACATGGACAGTTTGAAACCAGACAAACCAATCAGAGCCTTGTTGATTTCAGACGACACAGGTTCAAGTTCAGGATTGGCAACATGGGGGAAGTCTTCTCAGACAGGGTTAAT
Organism: Sander vitreus; assembly: GCF_031162955.1. Taxonomy (NCBI): domain Eukaryota; kingdom Metazoa; phylum Chordata; class Actinopteri; order Perciformes; family Percidae; genus Sander; species Sander vitreus. The sequence goes on from NC_135874.1 coordinate 19,868,422, forward strand.
GAGACAAAGCCACTCTAAGGGGTCTTTGTGCTTATTAAAAGGTTTTGAGATTTATGTCCATTGTTTTTATGTTTCATGTTTTCAGAGAGTGCTGTCTCCCTGTCCCAACATGTTTCGGAGTACTTCATACAGTATACCTACGAGGCAGACACACCCTAAGGTGAATGCATTTTTTTTGTTGCATGTCCTCAGCCTCATCTTGTCACAAGTTTTCAAAAGTATGAAAAGTATGTGTTAAGCAACACTTTTTCTGAGGAGATTGGTTATTGAAAAATGTAAGGTGGCTGGTGGAGAGAAGTTCTGAGTGGGGAGATCATTTAACCAAACTAAAGTGAATTCACACCAAACCAAAGTGAATTTGTTGTCATGTAGCCAGAATACATATTCAATTTCCCTGTTCCTTTTTATCTTCCTGCACTATTCATTTATTCCTTCCCTTTTTATGCAACACCTACACCTGTGCCAAAAATGCATATTTTTTCCTTTATTCTTTTCCCCTTAATATCAAGCTCTTCTCAGATAACACTGTCACAATGCATGAGCCCTTTTAAGCTCCCCCTCATTGTCAGATCATGAGCTTTTGTCTCCACTTCACCATCCGCCTGCTTTTACGACCAAACTTATTTATTTTCTTACACTTTACAGATAAGCGTTGCCAGACAAATTGCTTTGCTGTCTGTTCTGTAGGGAAAACAACCCGTCATTAGAAGTGTTTGCAGAAAAATGTAAGATGTTATAAGGAAAATCAAAGGCCAGAGCCTGCCAGTTCTTGCCTGTGTTCAGATCTATTGAATCCTGTTTACATTATATAACATTATAAAAGACTTGCTCATGTATCACCAGTTTCAAGTCAAGTCAGAGGTATTTGTACTGTTCAAACAATCAAATACAATGTCTCAATGGGCTTTTTTTCAGGCTCACAACAGCAATTGCTCACAACTGAGCCCAACATTTTAAAAGGAAGACAAGTAAGCACTTTCAAAAAACCTTGTTGTAAAACTGTCATTTACAAGCTGTGGTATAAGAGCTGTTGAAATGCCAAATGCATACATTGCAAATGTAGGTAATCTGCTAATTAAGCTGAAATGGTGTCTTGTTTTTAACTTTGTTAAAATGTCTAAAAATTATTTGTAAATCTGAGATATGGACAGTAAATTCAGTTGTCTGGTACCCGGCTAAAATATGGGGTAGATGTATTTTCATCGGTGTACAATTAATTAGCACTTTCTATTATAACAAAAAGGCTGAATTTGTCTAAGGCCAGGAGTGAAACGTATAACTATAAAGGGAATATTATAGTTCTGGCTTGTCTAAATTAAACACTTCATCTCAAAGTCTTGCAGCCATGAGCTAAAACTCTCAGAAAATCGTTAGAAGTATCAACTACAGCTGTTCATCAAATGTTCGTCAATCGTTCATCTGTGGCATAAAGCTTGGGCATGTTAACACAACATCTGTACTATAGCATTAAATTAGAGCAGTTCAGCTGACAATTACTTTTTAGAGGGGGAAGGGGAAAGAAGAGTTGCTTCTTGGCTCCAGATGAAGAACTGATCCAGGCAGACTGCCTAAACACACCTGGAGGAATGCGATTGTTACGTATCTGCCAGCCTCAAGTCTCGACAAGACGGACCAACCCAACAGGAAAAACACATCACTTATCACTACTGTGAAAGGAAGGAAATGTACCAGCCAGAGAAGGCTGGAACAAAAAGAGGAGGACTACCCGAAAAAAGTTGAAAGGATCTCGTGAGGGGAGTGATTGTCGGCTCATTTACAGAACCACCCAGGCTGGGCAAACAGCAACAAAGACAACTGCGCATACTGAAGCTTGCTTATATTTTCAGAGCTTGCTACACTTTATAAGTTGTGATGCAACACTTAAGAGCTTTAATTTTAGCACCACTGGCCCCAGAGAAAGAAACATTTCATCCCTACTGTGTACTTGGATATTATACGGATGGGTTGACAATGACGTTCTCTTGAGTCTCAAATCACTCACAAAAAGTTTCCTTCTTGTGGATTCACATATCCATCTGTGACATTTCTGAATGGCACCCCAATACAGTAGAGGTGCAAAACGACATTCTAGCAGCTGCAGCTTGTGTTTCCTAAAAAAAACAGTGCCCTAGTTAGCATGATATTCCACAGACCTCTTTTGTTATGAAGTTCTTCGGAACTAGCGTCTACTGAAATAGATATTAATGTTCCAATGACATCTGTTAACAGTGGTGGAAAGACACTTTGACTGTTTGACTTTTTAAGATGTCATTCCTAATTGCTCTGAGTAGCACAAGCTATATTTATTCTATTAGGTGGCAGCACAAGTTTCAGCAGAGCAAACTCAAAATATCTGACAGAGCAAGAAAATCATCATATGATCAATGAAAATACTGAAAACATCCGTTCAGAGGCTGCACGCACTGACAAATTCCTGCCCTGGGTGGGTCTACATCCGTCAGCACAGATCATTTGAACCGAGGAGTGGGAGACTCCTCCTCTGCCCTCCTCAACGTACCAATCTACATAAACAATGAGGCACTGCTCCTAGCAACAGAGCAATATGTGTGCCATGGGGAGGGAGGGCTTTATGAAACTCATGGAAAAAGTAGAAGTACAAAAGCCAATCAACTGACACAAGTCCTAGCTGGTTTACATTCGTTCTTTAGTATATTCCCTATGCTAAGACATATTGTGTAAACTGTTACAGTACTTGTTATGAATTGAATGCAGTACTGTGTATGGACCTCTCTAAATTGTCTTTCTTCATCTTATGGAGAAAAAAAACACATTTTCATAACAACATAAAAATATTTTCTTTAATGAAAAATATTAACACTTAAGATGGTGAAATATGCACATCCTGATGTTATTGCCAGCTGTGTTTACAACACTGCATTTTGACTGTATTGCTATCTATTGCCTGTGTACAGGAAGCAGTTTAAACAGGTCAGAACATTAACACACACAACAGCACAATCTTTCAAACATGTTGATAAATTACATAAAGTATGGTATTCAGATATAAACGTGTAATGGAAGGTAGAAGACGCAGTACAGCTTGAACTAAACATTTCATGGCTTTGGCACTGAGTAGAAGGAAAACTTGACACAGAAAACCACATGTGTTTTGTAAAAAACTTCTCCAAACCAATGAGTGACTCATGTAATCGGTCTCAAGGCTAAATCTAAATTACACAGACTTAATTTTCTTTGCAAGGGCTGTAGAACTCCATCTATAAAAATATCACTGTGAATACTCTGACCCAAACCCACAACAGTGACCACATTCCAGATCAATGACACACATGCCTTATGGTCCGGAATTTCAAGTTTTCTGACAGTGGACACAAAAACGGTAAAGAACTCTCTCCATCATAGTTCAATCTCTAAACACACAAATGTCTGCTTTTAAGGAAGTGCCTGTAGAGGGAGGAAAAGCATATTTCCTTTCCAAAGACATAGTTTTTCATTAAGTCTTTGTCTTTATTCTCAGTATCTCAAGACATAGCGAGGCTGTATGAAGGAGCAGGCGTTTCAGGGGTGGTTTTGCCAGGCACCTTTAGAGTGTCTGACTCCATCAGGTTGCTTCCACTGGACATCGTGTTGGTCATGATGTGGCGAGAGTTATGTGATGAGATGATACATTCAGTGCATTTTTTACCAACCAGGTATACGATTTCGAAAATAGAGAGGACGATGCAGGCCAGGCTGGTGACCACCATGAAGATGGTGAAGATTCGTTTCTCAGTGGGCCGAGCGATGAAGCAGTCCACCTTGTTGGGACATGGCTCCTGTTCACACTTGATGAGCGAGGGGAAGTTGTAGCCTTCGTAGATGTGGTACACAAGGTAGACGAAGGTGGCGTCCACAGCTATTTTAAAGACCAAAGTGAGGACGTAGGTCCACCACAGGCCTCCGCGCTTCTTGCCCGTGTTCACGTAGAGACGGTGACAGTTCTCGCCATACTTAAGCCGGTGTTTCCTTTCCCTGTCGTCCCTGTAGGCTACATGCATCACCACCAGGAGAGAGGGGCAGGTGACAAAGATGAGCTGCAGGGCCCACAGCCGGACATGGGAGACGGGGAAGAAGTGGTCGTAGCAGACATTGTGGCACCCGGGTTGAGCCGTGTTGCATTTGAAGTCTTTCTGTTCGTCGCCCCATACCTTCTCCGCTGCCACCACAAACACCAGGACCCTGAAGAGGAAAACAATAGAGAGCCACACTCGGCCAAAAGCTGTGGAGTACTTGTTCACCCCACTGAGGAGGCCCTGGAGGAATGCCCAGTTCATGACGAGGTTTGTTCACAGCCTGTCTTCTCTTCCTGCTGATGGAAGACAGGGGAAGCTTTTTTCAGCTGAAGTGGCACAGACACAACTCAGGTATCTAAGACACAACTCAGGTATCTAACAGCCTGAGACAAAAAGAAAAGAGTCATATCACAGACATAGAAGAAACAACCCGAGGTGGAACTGGGTTATTAACATATTAATTCACGTGTTTATCTTGTTTGTTTAAAATAAAATAATAATAAGCGCCAAAATATAGGCATAAATGCTCCCTAAAACTTTTATTTAACAAGAGACTTTATCATTATCCTAGCAGAAACCTTTTAATTCGTCGCTATACTGAGACAGTCCGAGAACTCGTATTCTATCAGCCATTCACTTCCCAACGACTACGGTAAACTCTTTCAAGTTTGTACATTCCATGCGCAATTGCGCGTATGCCAAATATACACGTCTAAAACCTACTAAATCAGCGGAATGCGAACAACTTCGTGTTATTATTCAGTACTTTATAAATCAATTGTATTACTTACAGTTTAAACGCAGTTGTTGCGGTTCAGTGTCGGAGCGGGCTTTGGATGAACCTCACCGATGAGAACCTCAGCAGATTTCTCAAAAGAACGGGGGCGGAGGGGGTGGAGTTGTTTGCCTGCCATGTCTTCTGTCCGCTCAACCTGCTCAGGTGTGGCCGCTCCACGGCACTAAACACTTTTGTCCAATTTAAGAGAAAGGACGACGTCTAGTATTCTTTTTATTTAAGTTTGGATCAGTTATAGAGTTGTCCAATTTAAGAGAAAGGACGACGTCTAGTATTCTTTTTATTTAAGTTTGGATCAGTTATACAGATTATGTAACGTGGTCAAACAGGCTCCCTGCACTTGATAATTTCATTTTTTACATGACACCCATTCGCAAAATACATACCATACCAAAATACACGCGTTGGTGTATTTTTAAAGTCTTGCCCTGTTAAAGGTCTTGTATCACTTTTTGTAAACAACCTTGAGTGCCTGGACTTTTTTTAAATTCTTCCTCATTTCCGTGCCATTAATAGACCTATTTTAGCATGCTTGATTTGTTTAGTGTACCAATTTGACACAAACTCTGATTTTATTTTTTACATTTTTTTTTTTAACATTGACTTAGCATGTTACTATAAAAGTTAAAAAATAATGACGAAAATATGTGCAATAAATAGGTAGTTATGCAGATATAAAGGGATAAGCCAACATGTGACATTTCATTTGTACGAATGTTATAGACATCAAGCAGTGGTTTCTTTATAAAACAAGTTTATTGAAATATTTACATGGCAGATGATGTGGGCTCAAAGTACAAAAAACCATGAACACACTCTCCGACATTCACCATAGACACATATGATACATACAAGCACACTATTCTTTTTCGTTCAAACATATTCTCCACAGTCAGAGATGATGACTTTCTGCTTCGGCTTGCCGTCTTTATTTCCCTGAGCCTGCAGAAAGAAAACACATTCAAAAGATACAGCAATTACTTGCCAAAATTCAGCATGATTGTCTTGCAAGCTTTTATTATAATATGACCAACTAATATCAATAGAACATTAGGCCCAGATAGATGTCTGAGTTCCACGTTTATGGGTACAATTATAATCTAGATAACATTATGAACAGTATGATCACCAATATTAACTTGCTATTTTTGCTACTTAAATCATGATTAACTTTACATCATCCCTAAAAATCAATCATAGCAATTGGTAAACCAGCTGATTCTTCATTGTCAATTTTCTTGCCAATTTTCAACTGTTTGCTAATTGGGGTTTCTGCTGTGAGACGAAGAAAAGTGAGAAGGAAATAGTGATGTATATAGTTAAAGACCAAATCGGGTAATAACTGAGGTTTGTTATGAGAGTGCTGCGAGTGATTTTACGGTTTTATTATCACTGAATTAACCCTTTATTTTACTGTGAAATTGAAACCTTCAACAGTATCATTATATATATAGGCCACCTGACAGAAACACACCATACTGAGACTGAGCTTATGAACAGTAAGTTATTGACATGTCGCTTAATATTTAAATATATATATATATATATATATTTATTAGGAGTGACCTTGAATAGTGGAATATTCGATGCTTCAATCGAAGGAGCACGATTCGACTGCTAATCTCACAGTCGAATCTCCGCAGAGGCGTTCAGAGCCCCAGTTCAGATCAAAGATTTGCGACGAGAAGAGTTGAAACTTGCAAATATTTGCGAAGACGTCGGTCTATAACGTTCTGAAACCTGCCAGTTTATACCAATGCGACGAGACGAGACGGTGTATTATCTTCATAGGAACGACTTTTTGTACTTCCGCTCTAACTTCTGACTTTCAGGCTTTTTTGTAGCTGGATATATCATTTGTTGCATCCGAATGTGAACGTGGATAATGGTAGTGATAGTGAGATGCTTGCTACAGTTGCATTTCTAGTGATGAAACAGCGAAACGTTTTACGGTGCCCACTCCCCCCCCAAATATATTGCAGTCTCAGTAGACCCTTTTATCCCTTACCTCCATTGCACGGAGCACATCCATCCCCTCCACCAGATCGCCAAACACCACATGTTTGCCATCCAGCCAGTCTGTTTTGTCATTGGTGATGAAGAACTGAGAGCCATTAGTGTTTGGCCCGGAGTTGGCCATGGAGAGCTGCCCTGTGAGCACGAGAGATAAGGTTTGGCCAGTTATCCATGGGAACTGCTAGTAAACGTAAACCATGATGCTCATTCACCTAGAGACCACCAACACACACTCCATGAGCTCCTTGCAAAATTCCTCACCTGGCGCGGTGTGCTTGAGCACAAAGTTTTCATCATCAAACTTCCGGCCGTAGATGGATTTGCCACCGGTGCCGTTGTGGTTGGTGAAGTCACCTCCTTGGCACATAAACTGAGGGATGATGCGATGAAAGCTGCTGCCCTTAAAGCCAAATCCTTTCTCATGTGTGCACAGGCAGCGGAAATTCTCTATATAGGATGTAAGAAAAGATGTTGGTGTTACTATATGCCAACTGAATATTTCGGGGGGGGTTTTAAAGGGGAATGATATACTTAAGCACTTGTGGTTTTGTTTTACTCCTGTAGAATTCATTTTAGTGTTAATTCTTTATGCAAGCAACCCAAACATTGTGCAGCTACAGTATATATTTTTGACAAAGATGTGATGGGGAAAGCCCTACAAGCACACACACCTGCTGTCATGGGAACGATGTCAGCCCGGAGGAGGAAGCGTAGTCTCCCTGCCGCCTTGTTTCCAATCTTGATGTCCATGTAGACCTGAGGATTAACTCTTCCCTTTTTAGCCGGGGGCTCAGCCTGCAAAAACAAATCATACTTCGGTCACCATCTTGACATAGTTTAAGAGTCAGAGTCACCAACGCACTTTAGAGAGAAAGCCATCTCACCTCCTCTGTTGCTGTGTTGGTTGTCTCTCCAGCTGCTGCTTCCCCCTCAGCCTCCTCTGTGGTCTTTCCTGAGAACTTCTTCAGCCAGTCATCGTCCGACCACACTGACGGAAAAGCAGAGTTAAAATTCGAACCAAGGCTTTAAACTACTGTCCAGGCAAAGGCTTCTATAAAACAGGTTTTTATCAATCACCTGGTCGAGAAGAACCTTCCTTGATTCTCATGGGCTTGGCGGTGTTGACCCGGATTGTCCGTCCAAAAAGCTCAGACTCATTCTAGCAGGAAAACAGAATAAAAACATCAATATTAAAACCGTAAACTCATTTTTGGACTTTGGGTAAACTCACAACAGCTAGTCTCAGAAAAAGGAATAAAACTACACTGACATTAATGTGGAGCAATGTGATCCACTTACCATGTTATCAATCGCTGCTGCAGCATCCTACAGAAGACAAAGGCCATCAACAGATTATGAGCACAGAAACATTTACCATCAAAGTCCCAACTTATGTGCCAATTACCATCCATGTTCAAACTGAATTCACTAGTCATGCTACCATAGACCTTTTCTAAATAACAGCATTGCAATTGAAATGTGTATAAAAGATGCCGATAAATGTATTAAATTCCTATTCACATGCTAGAGAACATCCATATTAATAACTGTAAATCACCTCTCTTACACATCAAACTGAATATTTCTCTTGTGTTGCTATTATGGTACACAATAAGTACATTTTTATGTTTTATGGCTGTACATAAAAGTAGATTCCATCAGCAAGCAGATGGATAACTGTGTTGCAAAATTCTGTTAAAACGTAGATAGTGTAGCTCAGTTAAGGTATGTTCAACATCTCTCTCATTAATGCAACTATACACCCTGAATTAGGCTCACTCTGAATATAACCTTATTCATGTTCATTCATTTGAAATATTAATGCATGAAGATTCCCATACAGGGTATTTTCTTTATTGGGTTCATATCACAATATTGCAGTCTTTAGTGTGTATTTCAGCACTGTCTGTAACCAGTACATACCTCTCCCAATTCAAACTCAATGAACGCAAATCCTCTGTGCTTTTCTGAAAACAGAACATAAAACATGAATACAGCTTAATATGTATCACACTCACTGTGATAAAATGTTACATAGAAACAGTGCAGTTACTATCACAGTTAATAGCAACCTTCTGATCTTACCTGTTTCATAGTCTAATGGTATCTGGATGTCAGTGATGTCTCCAAACGGAATAAAAGCTGCATGTAACACCTTCTCATCCACCTCCTCTGCCAGGCCACCTGACAGAAACACACCGTACTGAGACTGAGCTTATGAACAGTAAGTTATTGACATGTCGCTTAATATTTAAATTTGACAATGAAGAATATTAGTTTGTAACGATAATTAGAGGAGGATAACGGAGCAGGTTTACGTGCTACGTTCAAGAAACAATGAGAACCATTGGAGTCCTGAGTTCCTGAGGATAAAGCTTTTTGTTTTATTATTTTATTCCATGTATTCAGAGTTCATTTGACACGACGGACTTCACTCATAGCGTCTGGTAAACTGTGCAACGTTTACAAACAGCGAAGTTGCCATGTTGAGGTGACGCTTTCATGTGTTACCGGCTTTTACATAATATGTGCACGCTATACATATGTACTTGTGTCTAATTTAATTATTTATAAAGTAATGTCCTTAAAACGCTAGCTAGATATACTGAAACAATATACCTTTAATGTATTTTTTAAATAAAAAATAACATACTTACCAACATACAACACTCGTTTGTTAGCCGCCATATTGGATTTAACCCTTCAACTTTGACCCCCTCAGCTTGTCATTGGTGTAGTGAGGCTGAAGCCCGCCTACCGACCACATTTCCTCTAGCGACACCTGTCGGAGGAAGCTGTAATCACTTTAATTTCCCTTTTTTTATACTAATTAATATTAAACGTTTAACACTGTATATAGTTTATAGTAGGTGTGTATTGCGTGACTTACACTTTTTGTGTGGAGTTGCATGTTCTCCTAGACTTTCTTTGACATACTATTACTTTTTTATGACTATTTTTGACGTACTATACTATGACTTTTTATCACTATTTTCGACATACTATACCATTACTTTTTTATCACTTTTGTCTACATATTATACTATGACTTTTTTCAACATGCTATACTGACTTTTTTGACATACTATGACTTTTTATCACTTTTTCATTATACTTTTAATTTTTTTATCACTTTTTTCGACATACTATGTTATAACATTTTTATAACTTTTTTTCGACATTCTATGCTATGGCATTTTTACCACTTTTTTCAACATATTATACTATGGCTTTTTTCGACATACCATACTGTGACTTTTTTCGTCATACCACTATGACTTTTTGTGACTTTTTTTCGACATACTCTACTATGACGTTTTTACCACTTTTTTTCGACACGCTACACTATGACTTTTTTATCACTTTTTTTGACATACTCTACAATGATTTATTTCGACATACTACACTATGACTTTTTTATCACTTTTTTTGACATATTATACAATGACTTTTTTATCACCTTTTTTAACATGGTATACTTTGACTTTTTTTTGTCATACTATACTATGACTTTTTTTAATCACTTTTTTCGACATACTCTACTATCACTTTTTTCGACAAACAAGTCAAAAACAAAGTTGTCTGTCAGGTCAGCAAATGATTGGAAGACAGAAGGTTGAGTGATCAAATCTTAAATGGTTCATTAAGTTTTCAGCTCCAATATTCTTAGTGTAAGAGACAAATATGACGAAAACATGAACTTGTGTGTCAGGTTAGATATCTTAGGGTGATAAGAGTATGATTGGAGGACAGAAGGTTGAGTGAATCTTCAATGTTTCGGTAAGTTTTTGAGGTCCAATATACTAAGTGAAAGAGACAAATGTGCCAAAAACTAAGATTTCTGTCAGGTCAGATAGTTAAGAGTCACAAGAAAATGATTGGGAAACACAAGGTTGAGCGATCAAATCTTATGTTTCAGTATGTTTTCAGGTCTAATATACTTTGGGACAAAGACATGAACTTGTGTGTTGTGTTAGCTTAGGGTCATAAGACAATGATTGGAAGCCAAAAGCTTGGGTGTTCAAATCTTACTGAGTGCAATTAGATTCAAGACCTAATTTACAGGAAAGAAGATGAAGAGAAATATTTTGTTCCTGTCAGTCTCTTTCCCAACCAGTTTTTTTGATAAGATAAATACAGTTTTCGACATACTATATAGACTTTTTAATCACTTTTTCCGACATACTATACTATGACATTTTTCCCACTTTTTTTCGACATAATATACCATCACTTTTTTATTACTTTTTTGACATACTATACTATTACTTTTTCAACATACTATACTATGACTTTTTTTTTAATCATTTTTTCGACATGCTATGCTATGACTTTTTTTATCACTTTTTTCATAATACTATACTATGACTTTTTTATTACTTTTTTAACTTAACTTTTAACTTCTTTCAACATACTATACTTTGACTATTTTCAAAATAGTATACTATGACTTTTTATGAAATACTGACTATGACTTTTTATCACATGCTATAACTTTTTTTATCAATTTCATCGACATACTTTTATATTACATTACATTTTATCCAAAGCAACTTACAATTGCTATATATGTCAGAGGTCGCTCACCTCTGGAGTAACTATGGGTTAAGTTGTCTTTCTCAGGGACACATTGGTTGATGTATCGCAGTGGGAATTGAACCCAGATCTCCCACCCCAAAGGCATGTGTAATATCCCCATTTTTTTCAATTTACTATACTGACTTTTTTCACTTTTTTCAACATACTATACTATGACTTTTTAATCACTTCTTTCGACATATTATACTATGACTTTTTCATGACAACAAGTTCGTCAGGTCAGATAGCTTAGGGTGGTAAGAGAATGATTGGAAGACAGAAGGTTTAGTGTTTAAATCTTATATCTTTCAGCAAGTTTTCAGCTCCAATATACTTGGTGTAAGAGACAAATATGACGAAAACATGAACTTCTGAGTCAGGTTAGATAGCTTAGGGTGATAATAAGCCAATGATTGGAAGACAGAAGGTTGTGTCTAATAGGTTGCAATTGCTTTCATGACCTCCTTTACCGGTTGTTTTGAAGAGATTAATGCACTTTTCGACATACTATACTATGACATTTTTTCCACTTTTTTTCGACTTACTATACTGTGACTTTTTTCGACATACTATATATACTATGACTTTTTATTATTTTTACGACATACTATACTATGACTTTTTATTATTTTTTCGACATACTATACTATGACTCTTGACATACTATACTAGACTTTTTTATCACTTTTTTCAACATACTATTCTATGACTTTTTTTTATCACTTTTTTCGACGTACCATAGTATGACTTTTTCGACATACTATTCTATGACTTTTTTAATCACTTTTTTGACATACTCAACTATGATTTTTTTCCCGACATATTATACTGTGTCTTTTTTTTCCAATTTCATCGACATACTATACTATGACTTTTTCACAAAATCATAAACTTTGAGTCAGGTCAGATAGCTTAAGGTGATAAGAGAATGCTTGGAAGCCAGAAGGTTGAGTGATCAATTCTTATATGTTTCAGTGAGTTTTCAGATCCAATATACTAAGTGTAAGTGACAAATATGATAAAAACGTGAACTTATTTATCAGGTTAGATAGTTTAGGGTGATAAGACAATGATTGGAAGACAGAAGGTTGTGTCTTCAAGTCTAATAGGTTGCAATTACTTTCAAGACCTCCTTTACCGGTTGTTTTGAAGAGATAAATGCACTTTTCGACATTCTATACTATGACATTTTTCCCACTTTTTTTCAACTTACTATACTATGACTTTTTTATCCTTTTTTCGACATTTTATACTATGACTTTATCACTTTTTTTACATACTATGACTTTATCACTTTTTTTCGACATGCTATACTATCACTTTTTATCACTTTTTTTGACATACTATACTATGATTTTTTTATAGATTTTTTCTACATTCTATACTATACTTTTTCAAAATGAGACTTTTTTCGACATACTACAGTATACTATTACTTTTTCAACATACTATACTTGACTTTTTTATCACTTTTTTTGACATACTATATTATCTTGACAGAGTTTGACTTTTTTTATCACTTTTTCTGACATACTATATTATCTTGACATGAGTTTCTTGACATGCTATACTATGAATTTTTGACATACTATACTATTATTTTTTTATAAATTTTTTCGAAATACTATCACTTTATCACTTTTTCCGACATACTACAGTATACTGACTTTTTTGACATGCCGTACTATGACTTTTTCATATATTTTTTCAATATACTATGACTTTTTTGACATACTATCCTATGATTTTTTTTAATCACTTTTCTCAACACAATACTGACTTTTTTATTGAATTTTATGACATACTATACTATGACTTTATCGATTCTTTCAACATACTATGACATTTTTTCCCCACTTTTTTCCGACATACTTTACTGTGACTTTACTTTTTTCGACATATGACTTTTATAATTTTTTTTGACGTACTATTCCATTACTTTTGACATGCTATACTTTGACATTTTTATCAGTTTTTCGACATATATACTACACTTTATCAAATCTTTCGAAATACACTGACTATCAAATTTTTTGACATACTAAATTGTTTGACATGCTATACTATGACTTTTTTTCGACTATTACGTTTTTATAAATTTTTTCGAAATACTATACTATGACTTTGACATGTTATACTATATTACTTTTTGACATGCCATACTATGACTTTATAAAAATGTTTTCAACAAATACTGTGACTTTATCACTTTTTTCAACATACTATAACGTCTTTGTAAACTACTGCTGTAAAGAAATAGTGGCACAGACAAGCAAAACATTTGAAACCCCTATCATTTCTTACTCTTTATTTTGCATCCTTCATCCCTTTCCCACTTTTTCAGTTATTTATACTGCTTTAGCTGCTTTCCATGTTTATTCAAGTCATATTTATGGAACTATTCTCACTTCACCTTATGCAATTATGCCAGCAATCCAGTTTAGCTTTAGCAATTTAGCTTTTCAGCATTCACAAGCATTTTTTGCAGGAAATTATTTTTTTTCTTTCTACTCCTGCAGTGCCCTGTCTATTCTGCCATTTACCCTGTTCTTCTGTGCACTACTGACAGGTAAATTTGTCAGATCCACAACTGAAACTGAATAAAATTGGTTATAAGTAAACATTAATGTTACACAACAGTGGTCAACTTGATATATCATACCTTTATTGAGAATACCACACACCCATGATAACATAGGATGGAGGAGTCCATCATTTAAAATCAAAACATCCAAGCAAAGAAAAAGAACAAGGCTCATTTTCCTTTTCGAAAAAGGTTTCTCTCCTTTGCCACAAAATGAAGGGCCTTCATTCAAGATTCATTTGCATTATTGATTTTGGTATGCAGTTTAAAAGTTTTACAGAACAAAAAAAATTATGAACTGTAATATTTTTCTCAAAATGTTCAAGTATATTTTCATTTTTTTTTACTTCATTTTTGCATAATTCTTCAGAGGAGTCAGGTGTTTGCAGTCAGTGTAGTTCGTCGCTCCCCATCTCTGCTCATTGTCCTGAAACAACACAATTACTTTTTTATAACTACCACAAAATGTGTTATGCTTATTATACTTAATTTTATATGAACAGCTTGACTGATAATGTATTATCATACCAATTCAATACAGCACAGTCTTCAGGATGGGGCAGCAGCAGCAGTAGTAGTAGCCATGCTGCCCACTTTCTGCGTGGCATCTTTCTTTGCCTGGTGGGCTTGTAGCACGGCGACAGCTTCTTCCACCTGTACATACATAAACAAATAATGACAGTGTGTTCTATGGATAACGGACATTTCAGTATGACAATATGGCAGAGAGGGAGAGGTAGCGAAGTACCTTTGAGCGTAGAGATTCATGAGACTCCAGCATATGCAGCAGTTCAGAGTTGTCAATCTCCAGCAGCATGCCAGTGATCTTTCCTGCCAGGTTGGCATGCATGGACTGAATCAGTGGGAAAAGACGCTCACCTATTTGGAAATAAATTGAGAATAAATCAACGTAATAAAAACTTAAAAGCATTACAGTTCATTCACAGGATTCTTACCTAGCATCTGTTTCTGCTCCTGAGGGGGCGCAGCAGCCAGCATGGATGCTGTGAGAGGCTCCTGACCCTGAACGTGCACAGCTGGCTGAGCCTAGAAAGGACAGATAAGGAAAATAGAAAGGATATGTAGGTTTGGGGGCTTTATATGACAGCAACACAAGATGATGTGACTGGTCTTTTGCCCATACCTGCTGCAAGGCAATAGGTTGCACCACCTGGGGGTTGGGGTTACGGACACCAGTGGCATATTTGTAAGGAGGCATGGCACGGGGGCCAGAGACTCCCATTGAGGGACGAGGAGCCATGGCCTGGCCAGAGGCTAGCAGAGAGGAGGCAAAATGGAGCAGAATTCAGTGTCTTGACAACCTCTACTGTTTATGGAAGATCAATAAAATGCTTAAGCCAGAGCCAATGAGCTGAAGGTGATCATTTTGGTCAATTGTCATTAGTGAACACACCTCGTGGGCCCTGTGTGCCGCCACCAGGACTCATGTGTCTCAGGTTGGCACGTGGTCCTGGCTGACGCAGCGAGCTGGGTATCCCTTGGAAACCACCTGAGAGTGTTAAGAAGCAGAGACTAAAACAATGGGATGCAATACAAAACTTAATTGAAAATGTATATATTTTAAATAGGTCCATTACAGTTAACTATTTACATTAGGTAACTGAAAGTGTATCAAAGATAGTGCCACATAATCACCTTGACCTCTGCCACCTTGTTGCTGCCATCGGGGGTTGGGTCGCATTTGGGCCAGCTGATTGGGTGCATAGTATGTAGTCCTATTCTGGGCCTGGTGTATACAAGCAAGTGACATTTATAGATGTATGGCATTAAAGTCACACCCTCCTGATGTAAATGCCTTTTTAATTGGTGGCATTTTACTGAAATAAAATGGAAACAAACGTTTGCCTGAAATGCAGTTCAAAAACTTCACTTGGAGTTGTTGGGAATCATCATAGCTTTCTTGACATTCTAAATTTGAATAAAGTATGTTCATTTTAGAGCTTTTCCAAAACCTAATAAGCTAACAGGCTAAAAAGCTTCAAAGAGCTGAGAGGAACTGTAGAGTCAGCTAATAATTATCCGTGGCTTTGTACTAGGAGCGACCCCCTTTCACATTACACACAGTCATCCATTTTTTATATTAAATATCATAGCCACTTTCCATACTATTTTCTCAGACTTTGATTCTCTCACCTGTGGCACAGCTGGCATGAAGTAGCCACTGGTGGGCTGGAACTGATTAATGATGGCGTTAGCCGGCATGGCCCTCATGCCAGCAATACGCTGCATGTACTGGTTGGTGAGGTGGGCTTTGCGCTCCTCTTTGCGCTGAGCGAGAGCCACATAGAGGGGTTTGGAGCCAACGATGCGTCCATTCATCTCAGTCACGGCCTTGGTGGCTTCTTCGGGGGAGGAGAAGCAGACAAAGCCGAAGCCCTTGGAGCGACCCTCCTCTAGCATCACCTAATATAGAGACAGATTGTGTTTGGGTAACTTCAAACACACAATATTGTCAACACTGTTGCTATATTCATATTGCAGTGATGCATTATCTGTTCTCTATTGGTGATGCATTGCAACATCTGTTTGATCATTCTCACCTTTGCACTTGTAATAGACCCGAATGGAGAGAACTCCTTACGCAGTTTCTCATCATCTATGGTGTCATCCAGGTTTTTAATATAAAGATTAACACCCTGAAACCAAAAGACAAAGTAGCAGCTTCTAATGGGTTAAAATGTAACATTTATTTGATTAATTAAGGGCTTAGTCTCTACAGACCTGATAACGACTGATCCTCTCTTGTTTCAGCAGCTCAAACTTCCTCTTCAGCTCCGCCTGCCGCTCCATCTTCTTCTGGGCCCGGCCCACAAACACAGTCTTGCCGTTGAGATCGGTGCCATTTACCTCTTCGACAGCCTTTGGGCGAAATTATTATTATCAGAGAAGAATTACCAATACAGACTAATCACTTAGTACATTTTAATGAGGCCAAAGTACCTTGTTAGCGTCCTCATGTTTCTCGTAACTAACAAACCCAAAGCCTCTGGATTTGCCGGTGGGGTCTGTCATCACCTTCACGCTGAGTGTTTTACCTGCAGAGGTTAAAGGTCAGATAAGTGGACGTCAGACCACATCAAAGTTTGGATTTATACCCGTGAATATAGTCCCATTTTACCGTATTTGTCGAAAACCTCCTTCAGCTGCTCATCATTCATATCATCCCCAAAGTTCTTGATGTAGACATTGGTAAACTCCTTGGCTTTAGCACCAAGTTCAGCCTCCCGTTCCTTGCGAGATTTGAAACGACCCACAAACCTGAAGATAGGAGGGCAGCGAAACACACTCTTGTAAAACAGTCCTGACAGAAGTGAGAAAACAAACCAGGATCCATCTCTTTTGACTTCCTTTTGCCGATCTAAAAACACTCTTGATCCGGTAGAGGACGACCTGATCACGCAAGCACGATAAATAAAAGAAAGCCCATTCTTTTACAAAAAACAAACCGTGACAACATCCACAAAACAAATTCATAGCTACATTTCATCAAGTAACTCATCATTCCTGGGGTAACCAATAAAAAAAACATCCAACTGCTGTTAATGACACCAGGGGCAGGCAGATATGTTGGCATGCTAGACATCACAGTGACAACCATCCTAATTCTTGGTCCAAAACTTGATGAGGAGGTGGACGGAGAGGGATGGAGGAACAGAGTCTCACAGTACAAAGGAAAGCTGAGGACCAAATGATCTTATATACCTTGCTATGACGACCTCTCCCCTTCCGCCATCCAGTATTGCATTTCTGCATTCGATCCATCACTAAAACACACAAGCGTGGTCATACACACACACATACAAACACTCCAAGACGGGTGACCAGCGGGTGGACAAATGAGGCAAAAGAATATGCGTCTGGCAGGAAAGACAAGAGTAAGTACGAGTTTTTAGTTTGTTATCCATCAGTTCAGAGGTTATCTTCATACTTGCGGTAGAGAGAGATGGGCTTATTAGTCAGATTATTCACACACAAACTCACCAATTTAAAAGCACACAAAAAGTCAGTTCACTCAACACAAGTCAGGTTGATACACACAGTATAACACCGTCCGTTACATATAAAAGCTATTACCATATTCACCATAAGCTCAATAAGTACTGCGCTTTCAATGTCATGATAACTAAGTACTATCAAAATCATTTTAAAAGTTCAAACTTAATTCTTCAGTCTTTTCAAAACACTACCAACAGTGAATGCCACTTTGTCCCCAGTTCCTAAATGATCAGACACTCACACCTTGCGGTCATTCAGAAGCATGCCGTTCATTTTCTCAATGGCACGATCAGCAGCATCCTGGGTCTCAAAGTGGACAAAAGCGTAGCCCTTGGAGCCATTTTCATCACACACCACCTGGAGCAGAGGAAGACTTACGGGTAAATTTGCATACGGTAGAGAGGCATCATTACACATGCACGCAGTTTCTTCACTTGAAAACAGAAGTTTAAGATCTTGGGAAATACGCTTATTCGCGTCCTTGCTGAGAGTTAGACGAGAAGATCAATACCACTCAAATCTGCAGCCAGTTAGCCTAGTTCTGTCCAAATTAACATGTTTACTTGTTTGTTTAATGCATACAAAAACAACTTGTAAAAGCAGTATTTTGTGGTTTCACAATTCAGATGTCACTTCAATAAGCTATACGTAACTGTTCATTAGTGAGCTTTAGACTGTAGATGCGTTTTGTTATCTTTGGATCAAGCCAGGCTAGCTGTTTCCAGTCTTTATTCTAAACTAACCAGCTGCTGGCTGTAGCTTCATATTCCACTGTCTGACATACAGTAAGTGGTATCGTTCGTCTCATTTAACTTTCTGAAAGAAAGTGAATAAATGTATTTGTGTGGCAGTATTGCTACAATGTGACTAGTTTTTTGTTGGAACTAGGAGAGACGGCATATGAGTTTACATGAAAGCGTTTTAAGTGCATTAGAATATTATTCAAATTTATAATCTAATTTAAGCATAATGTGTGAAATCTCCAAGCAGGAACAGCGTTTCCAAAAGTGCGAATATATACAGCATAAAAGAAACATCTTCCCGTTTTAAAGTCCCTCAGTCATATTTATGACAATTGTACCTTGCAGGAGAGGATGTTGCCAAAGGCAGAGAAGGTGTCGTACAGGGCTTTGTTATCAATGGATTTGTCAAGGTTCTTGATGAACACGTTGCCCACTCCAGACTTCCTGAGGGAGGGGTCTCTTTGGGACCACATGATTCTGATTGGCTTCCCTTTTACCACATCAAAGTTCATGGTGTCCAAGGCTCTCTCAGCTGGAAGGAGGAATTGCAGAGAGATGGAGGGAAAGGTCATTAATCTCAAACTATATCAGTCACTACTATGTATGCTACATATTCTTCCATCTACCATGGTCAATGTAGTGCTTTCACACAAGGAAGTTCTATTCCAGTAACGGTTGTTATAATGCAGCTATCCCTTTAAACCACAACATAACATCCCAGAGAAATAACATGAAGTTACAGTAAAGTGTATTAGTTGGTTTGCCCTCCTGTGCAGTTTGTGCAACAACGGAGTATTTCAGCTGCCAGCCCATTAACAAGGCACATGGAACATGGTTGAGATACTGCAGTAGACCATGTGGCTGATGAGCAGCTGGGACAAGTGAGGGGCAGCTGCAGTGGGCAAGCTGGGAGCACATTCCCCTTCTCTAACTCACCACATGCTGCTGGGCCACGTCCCACCTAGGCCAGTTGCAGCAGCAGTGCAGCAGGCCCTCAGATAACAAAAACTGGGCTTAAATTGTGGCGTTAAGATGTCATAGCTTTAATTTGCTCAAATCATTATGCCAGTTTAATCACTAGGGTTCAATTTATACAATTTATTTCTCTACATCTATTGATTTAACTCTCATATAGGCTCTGATGTCCATGTTGGCGCACATGCCAAAACATCCTTTTGTTCAGTCACTCTACAGTAACAGACACACACAGGCCAGGCTTCCCAGCTAAAAGTGTCTGGTAAACAAAACGGAGCTGCCTTGCGTCTGCTGGCATCAGCAGTTTAGCTTGCAATTGTACTTCACAGCCCGTGTGTTCAGAGAAGGTGTGTGACTGTTGTCAAACATGTGGTCTTCTGGAAGATTCAGAGTGGGAATCGCTAGTTTTAAAAAGGCCAACGTGATCCATGTAATACATAATTATCTGTATGTGATGTTATTTAGAATAGTAGTGAAGTAGTGTGGTGAAATGTTGACAGGGTTGATTTACTTGTTAACCAATTATGTCATGTTAAGAACTTAAAGTATCGCAGCCAGGCACATTTTGGGCTGCTCAAAAAGATGTTCTATATTTAGAGAGGGGTCCTGGGAGGTATGTGCTGGCTTGGAGTGTGAGTAGAGCATTCTCTACCATTGATTGGGAAGAGATGCAAAATGCTCAGATGAGCAACACTAGGTCTTGCGAGTGTTTACACATACAGACCAACCTTGACTATTGCCTTACTCTGCATGATATCAGATGCACTAAGTAGTTATAATTAATAACAAGCAGCAAGCTATTGCCCCACAGGCACATGCTAGGACTCCATTTAAATACCCAACAGCCCCCCCCCCCCATTTCTACACTTCCAATAACAAATTGTGTTCTCACTTGTGGGTCTTCTTACATTTACGCGAGTGTTACCACCTTCCTGGAAGTGAGCCAGTTGTAACCTATCGTTATTCGAGCTTTTGGTAAGCGACTCCAGCACAGAAATTTTGACAGGTGTTTAACGTTGATGCAAGAGGCAAAGAAGTCCACACAATGTATCACCAGGCCTCCAAAGACAACCACAACACCTGCTACTATTGCTCAATGCTTTGATACCAGTTTAAGTGGTTAATATATTACACAAACCAACTAGGATTCAGATAATCCTGAATGAGTTAAAAAAATAAGTTAGGTTAGATTAAAGCCAAAACCAGATCGAGTATTTGATATTAATGCATGTACCAGACAATATACATAAGACATGTCTAGAAGGCAGTGCAGGGGTTATTGTTCAGCTGTTCTTGTCCCTTCTCTTGCTTTCAGTGAACATATACCAGCAGAGGGCAATGGGAATAGTTTCACTCTACAGCCCTTTAAATAGGAGCAGAAATGGGTCATTTGGGCAGAATAAGGGAGATCTGCTAAAATGAGTTTCTTTTCCTAAATGATTGCTACAAAATTAGTTTTAAGCACATGTCAGACTGCACGTTTGTGAGGGCTTTAACTGGTAGTGATTTTGTATTCAACTGGGGCATGTTTATGGGTCAAAATGAGTGCTCCAACCAGTCTGAGGAACTGATTGTCTTTAGACTGCAACATGTCACTTTATAGTTCAGTTAAAGTCCAGTGCTTTGTATTGCAGCGTGTTCTGATTTTGCATTTGGTTATGCAGACAGTTGTAGGACTGACATTGAAAACATGGTGACATTGTCAATATTTTAAGGATGCATGCTTTCTGTTGCATCTTAAAGCTGCATGCAAGTAACAAACTGCACAGTGATCACTTATCAGGTTTCTTTTTCTTACCGTCAGCAGGTTGAGAGAAGTTCACATAAGCATATCCGAGGGACCGGCGGGTGATCATGTCTCGGCATACCCGAATAGAGAGCACAGGTCCGGCTGGGCTGAATTTCTCATACAGCATAGCCTCCGTGATATCGGGGTGCAGGTCGCCAACGTAGAGAGAAGCCATCGGATAACTCCCCGTCGTCGCTGTGTTCATATCTCGGACTTCGCAATAGAAATGAATGAAAGGCTATCCTTTTAAAAAAAAAGGAAAAAAAAAAAAAAAGCTCGAATGAGCTGTATTCCGGGTCCGAATTGCGCTTCAATTCTCACCTAACTAATAGCCTAAGAGACAGTCGGCTCTCTGGTTCAGTTTGAGAAAATGTCAAACCAAAAAAATCACGATATTCAAAATGATCTCTTCTGAAATATGTCTTCCTTTAAATACGCCAACTTCGGGTAAAGCCGTCCTCTTGTTTCTGTATTTTTGTAAGTTAGTTTTGCTTTTTTTTTTTAAACGTTTGTATTTTAGGTATTACAGTAGTACTTGTTTTTAAGATTTTGTGGATTTTATATTTTTTATTTTATTTTTATTTTAAGTTTTAAGAACAGTGAGTTAGACACTCACGGTTGCTTTGTGGCCGGGGAAAGAGACTGCGTGAGGAAAAGCGTGGGCACTTTATAGAGAGTGGCAGAGTGCGGAGGAAATAGTGGCCAGGGTCATAACATGGGAAAGAAAAAAAGAGAAACACTGCGCATGCGGTGTAAACAGAGAGAGCACACAGTACTGTCACAACTACAGAGCCCAGCTCCCCACAGCGACATCTGGGTGGGAATACAAAAGGAGTCCACAAGCCTATGAGCAGGGTTTTAGGTTTGCGATTTACTGATAACATCGCAGAAAAAAAAAAAAAATTTAAAGTATTGGGGGGGGAATGCCACTTTTACCCCACAATTTCGGTATGCCATTGAAACAGACACTGGATTTGTTCAAATACATTTATTCAGTTAAAGTATGCTACCTTATAGAAGTTATGCAGATGTAATTATTCTGCGTTGTCCATCCTCCTGAGGATAAAAGATTGACACGTTTACTCATAGTCACATGCATAGAATATACATTACAAAGTTAGCCTACCTCAACAAATCCAAGAAAGTTGAGCGCAGCCCTCTCTGTCTAGGTTCCTGTTCTCCTCGTTGTCTTATCATTTCTTCCTCATAACTCAGAGTGTGTGATCCATCCGTGCCTTTGGAAAACTGAAGTTTTGAGCGAATTATTGGTTGGGCATCACTTGCTTCTTGGGGCATCACAGCTGCATCTGGCTGCCCATGTCTCATTTGGTTATCATTCTGGTTTAGGACAGCTACATAAACCATCTCATCTGTCAGAGGGATGGCAACCTCTTGTTGAGACTGTGTGTCAAACACTCCAGATCTTCCAAAACGCTTTCTTTGAGATTCCTCTGCAAAAGTTGCTTTTTCCATTTGTGAAGGAATTGCCCATCCATCAACCAGTGTAAGAAGATTCAGATCCCACATGTGGCCTTCACTTCCTAGTTCATTTGCACTTTGACCTTCCATCTTGTTTAGGAGCGTATTCTGAAGAGGCTCCTTATCTGCCAGTAGTCGCAGCTCAGGAAGGTCATTTGCCTCCAACTTAAGTGTCAAATTGTCTTCAGACTCAGAATGGATATTCTTGCTGTGTTCAGGATCTTGCAGCTGTCCTAGTAGCCAAAGGGTCAGCCTGGCACCTGGGTCCTGACTAACCACCACCACACCCTGAGGGGGTCTTGATGCAGAACTTCCAGAAACAATTTTGTCCTCAGTGGCTGCACCATGAGACCACATGGAGTCTGTAACCGGAGCGCTGGAGGTTTCTTGCAGTTCAGAAGGTTCAGGACTTGGCTCTACATGATTATCCACAATGACAAAGGGGCCAGTGCTGACGGTAGCCTTGGCATCTGAAATGATACATTTAGTAGAGTTAGAGACCAGAAGTCCGATTTATTGTTGCAACTTGTCACAACCCAAAGCACTGACCCTCAGGAAGGTGCCTGACTGACAGGCCTTTACACTTTGAGCTACAGCACTCGCACACCTCTACATTTCCACTTAGGTCCTCCCATCTGAAAGAGAAAGCTCTCATTAAGTAATGAAAAAGGTCACAAAATACAGTTGCATGCATGTACAAATACCTTGACTGGATCAGGTTATAGTTGCAGGATTTAGAGCCAAAGTTCACACCCTGGTCTGACATGAGGACACTACAGTGGATGTACAGCTTCAGAGGGGAGAGAGTTCACAAGGTCACACAGTTGAACAGTGGAAACATGTCAAAACAAAAAAAAAAAAATAACCCCTCACCTCAGAAATGAGATAAGATGTGTCCAGAACTAAATTAACCACGTCCGCTCTGTCGGAGGCCACAAATTGTACGACAGCATGAGAAGAATCCAACGGGGCTGTACATCTGGCAGAGCGTAACGGCATCACAGGTGATTAGAACAGCATAGACAAACACTACAATCAATTCCTGACTGGCTACTTTACCCTTTATTCATTATGAGTGCATGTTTGGGTCTAGTCTGAGGCTCAGGAAATGCAGAGACAAAACAGGACCGAATGAAAAGCTGCTGCTCTGGCATGGTTTTGGCAGAAACCTGGAGGTTGACAACCTGGCCTCTTTCATAGATAAAAGACTCTGCACTGCTGGTCCATGATGCTGCAGAAACAGTAAAACATTACTACAAATGAAACAAACCAGCCTAATGGCATTTTTGACTTATTACTCACGATTCATAGCTTTAATATTAAAGATCTGGCCAGTCTCAGGAAGTGCCATTGAATATGACCTGTAAAGACATGCAGTCTCTTTTAGTATGGTTGTGTCCACTTAAATTTATAATTATTATTCAATAACTCAATCGAGGCACCTTTTCGGTAAGCAAAATATGTGTACTGTGGAAGGAGTTTGCCACCAGGTGGGGGGAGGTTCTTTGAGATTCAAGTGGAGAGAGTTGGTGAACATTACCAAGCCATTCTGCATCTGTAAAGAGTATCAGAAAAAAAACTTAAAAAGCTGTGGAAATAAGTAGGCCAACTAGTAAAGAACTTGGGCAACTCACCACAGGTGTAGTTCCACACTCATCCAAGTTGTAAGTGAAGACAAATTGGTTTGGTAGCTCTTTGTTGCTATAGCAGCCATTACCCAAATGTAGCTCCTCTCCAGTTAGCATGACATCATTGGCTCTCTTATCAACCAGCAGAGTTATCTTAGATTCATCGCAAAACACCTCTACTCTAGGAACGATCACGATGGGAGGTAATTCAGCAAGCATGTGAAAGTCAGGGCTCCGAGTTCCCCAAGAGCTGAAAATGGTGTCAAACGGAGTGAAATCAAAATTTCTTTCAAATGGAAAAGGCCTGATGTTGTTAAAAAACCTCGGAACGTTTTGGAAATTTAGGTCATCCTGCTTTTTTATCACTGATTGAGCAGCAATAAAATGTCCAAGAAAAAGGCAAAGAAACATCTCCATTGTCCCCATTGCAAACTTCAAAGTGGGCCAACCACTCTGACTACTCTCCTACCCCAGGTGTGTCATTAATAAGGTGCAGTGGCAGGAGGGACAGGTGCAGGCAATCCAGCTAACAAGGCTGCCAGGTGATTATGCTGCATTCAGATGAGACACAGTGCAGCCAGTAATGCTTCTATACTATTTGCGTGTTGTATTGTGAGACAGCTAACTCACTTAAAGAAAAAATAAGTCATGGATGATTAAAAAAAAAAAAGAAAATCTAAATTTGATGTCCTTATACTGTGCCTAAAGATGCCCAAGTCAGCAATAACTTTGGCATGTTTTATGGCATTGTGCTGGTATTATAATCCCTACAAATAAAATTGTGCACATAATAAATTTCTTTTTTTAAATAATTGTATTTATGTGGGAATCAGGTCACATTTACATAATTAAAGGACTCAAACCACTAAAGAATCAGGATAGCTAATTCCATGTAGCACAATGGTGGAAGAAGTATTCAAATACCACAGTGTAAAATAGTATTTTGTATTAACAATATTGATCAGTAAGGTGACTATTAACTAAACCTAGGACTTTGCCTTCAAAATGTAGTCGAGTACAAGTCTTTCAAGTATGGGTACTCAATCTAGTTGCATGTGTTCATAACTTTTTTCCTCTCTTTTCTCGTACAGTGAACGCGCATCTGGGCGGAGCTTCCGCACAGGTAGGCGGAAGACAAAGCCTGTTTGTCCACAGGTGAGCGGCAGTAGAGGAACCCAGACAAGACTACGACCCACCAAAAGTGGAGTGTCAAAAAAAAGCAGAATGACTTTAACACAACTTGTACACTAATATGATATAAGGGGACATAACACCATGGTAAATTCAGGTAAGTTGACTGTTGTTTTTGTTTTACTAAAGTGACAGAATATATTTTGCGTGTTAAAGTTTTTAGGCGTGGTCTGCGCAGACATGAAATGAGCTCAAAGGAGAAGAGACTAGCAAACATAGCCTACATTTTTTTCTGGTGTTTGGATGACGGAACCCAAAGTGATATCTTAATGTTTGTGTTAATTTATATCAATGAAAACCTTTCCAACTAATTGGGTTGTTGAACCTGGTTTGTTAGGAGTTTACTAAATAAAAGTTAAACTTTTTGGGTAGCTGTTGCATAGGTTTGGCTAAGATTCATAATTATGGGCTGTTTATAGGTGAGACATAGACCCATAGTATAGCCTAGTATGGGTCCCACACTGTACATCTTATCATTGAACCTAAATAGATTAAAGGATCAGACATCACTAAGCAGAATGAAATAGTGTCCCTAGTATCAGAAAATATAGTATAATATATGATATATAAGATACATTAAGTGTGATAAGGTGTATACATTAAGTGTGATCATGTGTATACATTCACTACATGAATATGTAAATACTATGAATATTATAGCATAAATATGTGTTAGGGTCTGTACATTACAGCAACAATATGTGATTATGTGTAGGCTACTTGACTGGCAGCAAACAGTAGATTAAACTGTAGATTAACAATATTATGACCAAAACACAATGAGTTTTTTTTCCACAGCACCCAGCTAAAGGCTTAATGAGACAGGCCAGTAACAGAGATGGGTTTTTTTTACCTAACCCCCCAGGCCAGTTTATGGCTGGGTGTGCTTCACATTTCCTCAGAAGAAGGAACTAAAATAGTGTGACACAATCCTCCTCAGACCCTGTGTCTGAATTGTCACCATATAGCTGCAGCATTTTGCAGCATGCATTGGGTGAGATCTTCAGCCATCACTGCAGGGGTTGGGGATAATTGTGGTTTATCCTAAAGCGTTGTCATGGTGTGCTAACCACTGGCTCGCTTTCTTTTTGCTTCACTGAAACCACAAGCTCTCAGTGGACTACAGTTACAGCTCATAACTCGTAGCTCATTTCAGATCACATTAAATAAACAAATAAAGTTATTTACAAATAAAGTTATTTCATTGATCCAGGATACTATGCATCCTGATAATGTTCTGAAATAAAACCATGCCAATCTCTAGGTATGGTGAAGGGTATGTGATGATGTGGGGCTATTTTAATTCCAAAGGCCAAGGGAACATTATCAGGATGCATAGTATCCTGGATCCATGAAATAACTGGCCTTTAAAAATAAAAATCTGCCTGCCTCTATGGGAATTTAACATAGGGGTGTACTTACTTATGCCCCCTGTATTTTAAGGAAGAACATTTATTTATTTACGATACATTATTCATTCACAAAGAACATTGGTATCCTTAAAGGTTGGATTTTTCCTCATTTTTTTAATTAAGGCATTAAGATCAAGTTCCAAAAGATGATTTATTTTTTATTTTTATTATTCCTCTTTTTAGTCAACTTTAGCATGGGTTCATAAATTTATGAGTGCCACTGTATGTTGGCAGAGGTCACAATGCGAAAAACTAAGTTAAGATAATGAAGTCAAAATAACATATTTCTGCTTCCTCTAGGAGTATGCTGTGCCAGCCTCAAGGACAACCATGCCCTGATGAAGATGGGGCTGGGGCTGGTGCTGGTGGGCCATGTCAACTTTCTTCTCGGAGCACTGGTGCACGGCGCTGTGCTCAGGCACATCAACGTGCACTCTCAGGCCCGGAACATGGTGTACGCCATCTCTAATATCATTGCTATTGTGGCAGGCTTGGTGGTAAGTGGTGCAAGAACGCAATATACACAATGAACTTAAAAAGCAAATTGATATTTACCAGCAGGTGGTGGTTTTAAATAGGTTTAGCCTCACCAAACGAGAAATGTATTTATTTACTAGTTTGCTGCTGGAAACTCCATATCTAAACATAATGTGATGCAAATCATTAAATAGCTTAAATTTGAGTAAGTAGTAATATTGTATCATCTGTATCTGTGATGAATGATATGTCTTTTTTTGTTTGCTGAAATTTTTGTGCCCCTTAGGGAATTATTAGTGGAATAACTGCCATTGTCCTGTCCAAAAAGAAGAGAAACAGGATCCTGGTAAATACTGTTCCACTCTCTTTTGCACAGCTTCTCCCTCCTTCATTCAGCACTCACATCTGTCATTTGCTGGCTCCTGTTAGAACTTGCCCCTCTGCTTTTGAGTGAGTGCATGTGTGTGAACATAATGGAAGATGATATTTAAATAGGGAACATATATGTAAATATGGAATTCATTCAAATATTTTATGTCCTTCCTCAGAACAAGGACTCGCTGTGATTTCTATTCCATGTTCCTACAGCACTTCTCGCTAACATCAACTTGACATTGTAAAGCATGTTATCTTACATGAGGAAAAATGTCTTTCACATACTAGGTTAAGGGTTGTGTTTTTACCTACTAACATACTCATATTGTGTTCTCCTTGCAGCAGTGGGTCTTGTTGGTCATCAGCTTCCTGGCAGGTCTCTTGGCATTTGCCTCCACCATGGGCTTGTCAGTTTCTATGGTGAAAGCCATTATTGACAATGGACAGGGCCTGCTAACACACTGTTTGAATGCTGATCTTGATGTCAGCTCCTTCAGCATCACATACGAATGCCCCTTTGACCCCACCCGCATCTATGTAAGTTGAAATATTTATCCATCAGCAGTTTTTATAATGACTTGCATTGCTGCAGAAAAGAACAATTTATTGATCAGAGGTATACGTGCTGTCATCTTTTTTTTGTCAACCAGGGGACCACATTCTTTCTGTGGGTGCCTCTCACCTTAATGTCCGTGGTGGAAATGGTGTTCTCTTTCCGCTGCTTTGCTGCCTGTACTTCATTCCTCTACCTCTGTCCGTGCAGGAGGAGGCCGACCCAGACCAGGAGGGTAAGCTGCTGTCAGATCACGGACTCTGTTGACAGTGTTAGACCTAGACATAAATGTAAATGGGGCAGTGATGTATACTGTGAATTTCTAAAATGTCAAAACAGAACTGAAAAATCCATACAGCTAAAGGGACAAGTGTGTGTGTGTGTGTGTGTGTGTATATATATATATATATAATGATTGATTCTATGTACCATTATGAAAGACACTAAAGAAGTGTGTGTGTGTGTGTATATATGTATATGTGTCCATCCATCCATCTTCGTCCACTTATCCGGGGTCGGGTCGCGGGGGTAGCAGCTCCAGCAGGGGACCCCAAACTTCCCTTTCCCGAGCCACATTAACCAGCTCCGACTGGGGGATCCCGAGGCGTTCCCAGGCCAGGTTGGAGATATAATCCCTCCACCTAGTCCTGGGTCTTCCCCGGGGCCTCCTCCCAGCTGGACGTGCCTGGAACACCTCCCTAGGGAGGTGCCCAGGGGGCATCCTTACCAGATGCCCAAACCACCTCAACTGGCTTTCGACACGAAGGAGCAGCGGCTCTACTCCGAGCTCCTCACGGATGACTGAGCTTCTCACCCTATCTCTAAGGGAGACGCCAGCTACCCTCCTGAGGAAACCCATTTCGGCCGCTTGTACCCTGGATCTTGTTCTTTCGGTCATGACCCAGCCTTCATGACCATAGGTGAGGGTAGGAACAAAAACTGACCGGTAGATTGAGAGCTTTGCCTTCTGGCTCAGCTCTTTTTCGTCACAACGGTGCGATAAATTGAATGTAATACCGCACCCTGCTGTGCCGATTCTCCGACCAATCTCCCCGCTCCATTGTCCCCTCACTCGCGAACAAGACCCCAAGGTACTTGAACTCCTTCACTTGGGGTAAGGACTCATTCCCTACCTGGAGAAGGCACTCCATCGGTTTCCTGCTGAGAACCATGGCCTCCGATTTAGAGGTGCTGATCCTCATCCCAGCCGCTTCACACTCGGCTGCGAACCGATCCAGTGAGTGCTGAAGGTCACAGGCCGATGATGCCATCAGGACCACATCATCTGCAAAAAGCAGCGATGAGATCCCCAGCCCACCGAACTGCAACCCCTCTCCACCCCGACTACGCCTCGATATCCTGTCCATAAATACTACAAACAGGATTGGTGACAAAGCGCAGCCCTGGCGGAGGCCAACTCTCACCTGAAACGAGTCCGACTTACTGCCGAGAACCCGGACACAGCTCTCGCTTTGGTCGTACAGAGATTGGATGGCCCTGAGAAGGGACCCCTCACCCCGTACTCCCGCAGCACCTCCCACAGTATCTCCCGGGGCACCCGGTCATACGCCTTCTCCAGATCCACAAAACACATGTAGACTGGTTGAGCATACTCCCAGGCTCCCTCCAGGATCCTTGCGAGAGTAAAGATCTGGTCCGTTGTTCCACGACCAGGACGGAATCCGCATTGTTCCTCTTCAACCTGAGATTCGACTATCGACCGAACCCTCCTTTCCAGCACCTTGGAGTAGACTTTACCGGGGAGGCTGAGAAGTGTGATACCCCTGTAATTGGCACACACCCTCTGGTCCCCCCTTTTTAAAAAGGGGAACCACCACCCCGGTCTGCCACTCCTTAGGCACCGTCCCAGACTTCCACGCAATGTTGAAGAGGCGTGTCAACCAAGACAACTCCTCCACACCCAGAGCCTTAAGCATTTCTGGACGGATCTCATCAATTCCTGGGGCTTTGCCACTGTGGAGTTGTTTAACTACCTCAGCAACCTCCACCAGGGAAATTGACGACAATCCCCCATCATCCTCCAGCTCTGCCTCTACCATAGAGGGCGTATTCGTAGTCGGATTTAGGAGTTCCTCAAAGTGCTCCTTCCACCGCCCTATTACCTCCTCAGTTGA